>NW_026511442.1:30012-195012 GCF_027579735.1 Bombina bombina
ATAAATACTTGTGTAATACACAGCTGCTGCAGAGCACTATATAAATACTTGTGTAATACACAGCTGCTGCAGTGCACTATATAAATACTTGTGTATTACACAGTGCACAGCAGAGCACTATATAAATACTTTGTGTAATACACAGCTGCTGCAGAGCACTATATAAATACTTATGTAATACACAGCTGCTGCAGTGCACTATATAAATATCTTGTGTAATACACAGGTGCTGCAGAGCACTATATAAATACTTGTGTAATACACAGGTGCTGCAGTGCACTATATAAATACTTGTGTAATACACAGCTGCTGCAGAGCACTATATAAATACTTGTGTAATACACAGCTGCTGCAGAGCACTATATAAATACTTGTGTAATACACAGGTGCTGCAGAGTACTATATAAATACTTGTGTAATACACAGCTGCTGCAGAGCACTATATAAATACTTGTGTAATACACAGCTGCTGCAGTGCACTATATAAATACTTGTGTAATACACAGCTGCTGCAGTGCACTATATAAATACTTGTGTAATACACAGGTGCTGCAGTGCACTATATAAATACTTGTGTAATACACAGGTGCTGCAGTGCACTATATAAATACTTGTGTAATACACAGGTGCTGCAGTGCACTATATAAATACTTGTGTAATACACAGGTGCTGCAGTGCACTATATAAATACTTGTGTAATACACAGGTGCTGCAGTGCACTATATAAATACTTGTGTAATACACAGGTGCTGCAGAGCACTATATAAATACTTGTGTAATACACAGCTGCTGCAGAGCACTATATAAATACTTGTGTAATACACAGGTGCTGCAGTGCACTATATAAATACGTGTGTAATACACAGGTGCTGCAGTGCACTATATAAATACTTGTGTAATACACAGGTGCTGCAGAGCACTATATAAATACTTGTGTAATACACAGCTGCTGCAGAGCACTATATAAATACTTGTGTAATACACAGCTGCTGCAGAGCACTATATAAATACTTGTGTTATACACAGGTGCTGCAGAGCACTATATAAATACTTGTGTAATACACAGCTGCGGCAGAGCACTATATAAATACTTGTGTAATACACAGGTGCTGCAGTGCACTATATAAATACTTGTGTAATACACAGGTGCTGCAGTGCACTATTTAAATACTTGTGTAATGCACAGGTGCTGCAGTGCACTATATAAATACTTGTGTAATACACAGCTGCTGCAGAGCACTATATAAAAATGTGTGTAATACACAGCTGCTGCAGAACACTATATAAATACTTGTGTAATACACAGCTGCTGTAGAGCACTATATAAATACTTGTGTTATACAAAGGTGCTGCAGAGCACTATATAAATACTTGTGTAATACACAGGTGCTGCAGAGCACTATATAAATACTTGTGTAATACACAGCTGCTGCAGAGCACTATATAAATACTTGTGTAATACACAGTTGCTGCAGAGCACTATATAAATACTTGTGTTATACACAGGTGCTGCAGTGCACTATATAAATACTTGTGTAATACACCGCTGCTGCAGAGCACTATATAAATACTTGTGTAATACACAGGTGCTGCAGAGTACTATATAAATACTTGTGTAATACACAGCTGCTGCAGAGCACTATATAAATACTTGTGTAATACACCGCTGCTGCAGAGCAATATATAAATACTTGTGTAATACACAGCTGCTGCAGAGTACTATATAAATACTTGTGTAATACAGAGCTGCTGCAGAGAGTACTATAAAAATACTTGTGTAATACACAGCTGCTGCAGAGCACTATATAAATACTTGTGTAATACACAGCTGCTGCAGAGCACTATATAAATACTTGTGTAATACACAGACGCTGCAGAGCACTATATAAATACTTGTGTAATACACAGCTGCTGCAGAGCACTATATAAATACTTATGTAATACACCGCTGCTGCAGTGCACTATATAAATACTTGTGTAATACACAGGTGCTGCAGTGCACTATATAAATACTTGTGTAATACACAGGTGCTGCAGAGCACTATATAAATACTTGTGTAATACACAGGTGCTGCAGTGCACTATATAAATACTTGTGTAATACACAGGTGCTGCAGAGCACTATATAAATACTTGTGTAATACACGGGTGCTGCAGAGCACTATATAAATACTTGTGTAATACACCTCTGCTGCAGTGCAGTATATAAATACTTGTGTAATACACCGTTGCTGCAGAGCACTATATCAATACTTGTGTAATACACAGCTGCTGCAGAGCACTATATAAATATTTGTGTAATACACAGCTGCTGCAGAGCACTACATAAATACTTGTGTAATACACAGGTGCTGCAGAGCACTATATAAATACTCGTGTAATACAACGCTGCTGCAGTGCACTATATAAATACTTGTGTAATACACAGGTGATGCAGAGCACTATATAAATACTTGTGTAATACAACGCTGCTTCAGAGCACTATATAAATACTTGTGTAATACACAGCTGCTGCAGAGCACTATATAAATACTTGTGTAATACACAGCTACTGTAGAGCACTATATAAATACTTGTGTTATACACAGGTGCTGCAGAGCACTATATAAATACTTGTGTAATACACAGCTGCGGCAGAGCACTATATAAATACTTGTGTAATATACAGGTGCTGCAGTGCACTATATAAATACTTGTGTAATACACATGTGCTGCAGTGCACTATATAAATACTTGTGTAATGCACAGGTGCTGCAGTGCACTATATAAATACTTGTGTTATACACAGCTGCTGCAGAGCACTATATAAAAATGTGTGTAATACACAGCTGCTGCAGAACACTATATAAATACTTGTGTAATACACAGCTGCTGCAGAGCACTATATAAATACTCGTGTAATACAACGCTGCTGCAGTGCACTATATAAATACTTGTGTAATACACAGGTGATGCAGAGCACTATATAAATACTTGTGTAATACACAGGTGCTGCAGAGCACTATATAAATACTTGTGTAATACACAGCTGCTGCAGAGCACTATATAAATACTTGTGTAATACACAGCTACTGTAGAGCACTATATAAATACTTGTGTTATACACAGATGCTGCAGAGCACTATATAAATACTTGTGTAATACACAGCTGCGGCAGAGCACTATATAAATACTTGTGTAATACACAGGTGCTGCAGTGCACTATATAAATACTTGTGTAATACACAGGTGCTGCAGTGCACTATATAAATACTTGTGTAATGCACAGGTGCTGCAGTGCACTATATAAATACTTGTGTTATACACAGCTGCTGCAGAGCACTATATAAAAATGTGTGTAATACACAGCTGCTGCAGAACACTATATAAATACTTGTGTAATACACAGCTGCTGTAGAGCACTATATAAATACTTGTGTTATACAAAGGTGCTGCAGAGCACTATATAAATTCTTGTGTAATACACAGGTGCTGCAGTGCACTATATAAATACTTGTGTAATACACAGGTGCTGCAGTGCACTATATAAATACTTGTGTAATACACAGGTGCTGCAGTGCACTATATAAATACTTGTGTAATACACAGGTGCTGCAGAGCACTATATAAATACTTGTGTAATACACAGCTGCTGCAGAGCACTATATAAATACTTGTGTAATACACAGCTGCTGTAGAGCACTATATAAATACTTGTGTTATACACAGGTGCTGCAGAGCACTATATAAATACTTGTGTAATACACAGCTGCGGCAGAGCACTATATAAATACTTGTGTAATACACAGGTGCTGCAGTGCACTATATAAATACTTGTGTAATACACAGGTGCTGCAGTGCACTATATAAATACTTGTGTAATGCACAGGTGCTGCAGTGCACTATATAAATACTTGTGTAATACACAGCTGCTTCAGAGCACTATATAAAAATGTGTGTAATACACAGCTGCTGCAGAACACTATATAAATACTTGTGTAATACACAGCTGCTGTAGAGCACTATATAAATACTTGTGTTATACAAAGGTGCTGCAGAGCACTATATAAATACTTGTGTAATACACAGGTGCTGCAGTGCACTATATAAATACTTGTGTAATACACAGGTGCTGCAGTGCACTATATAAATACTTGTGTAATACACAGGTGCTGCAGTGCACTATATAAATACTTGTGTAATACACAGGTGCTGCAGAGCACTATATAAATACTTGTGTAATACACAGCTGCTGCAGAGCACTATATAAATACTTGTGTAATACACAGCTGCTGTAGAGCACTATATAAATACTTGTGTAATACACAGCTGCTGCAGAGCACTATATAAATACTTGTGTAATACACAGCTGCTGCAGAGCACTATATAAATACTTGTGTAATACACAGGTGCTGCAGAGCACTATATAAATACTTGTGTAATACACAGGTGCTGCAGAGCACTATATAAATACTTGTGTAATACACAGCTGCTGCAGAGCACTATATAAATACTTGTGTAATACACAGCTGCTGCAGAGCACTATATAAATACTTGTGTAATACACAGGTGCTGCAGAGCACTATATAAATACTTGCGTAATACACAGCTGCTGCAGAGCACTATATAAATACTTGTGTAATACACAGGTGCTGCAGAGCACTATATAAATACTTGTGTAATACACAGGTGCTGCAGAGCACTATATAAATACTTGTGTAATACACAGCTGCTGCAGAGCACTATATAAATACTTGTGTAATACACAGGTGCTGCAGAGCACTATATAAATACTTGTGTAATACACAGCTGCTGCAGAGCACTATATAAATACTTGTGTAATACACAGGTGCTGCAGAGCACTATATAAATACTTTTGTAATACACAGCTGCTGCAGAGCACTATATAAATACTTGTGTAATACACAGCTGCTGCAGAGCACTATATAAATACTTGTGTAATACACAGCTGCGGCAGAGCACTATATAAATACTTGTGTAATACACAGGTGCTGCAGAGCACTATATAAATACATGTGTAATACACAGGTGCTGCAGAGCACTAAATAAATACTTGTGAAATACACTGCTGCTGCAGTGCACTATATAAATACTTGTGTAATACACCGCTGCTGCAGAGCACTATATAAATACTTGTGTAATACACAGGTGCTGCAGAGTACTATATAAATACTTGTGTAATACACAGCTGCTGCAGAGCACTATATAAATACTTGTGTAATACACCGCTGCTGCAGAGCACTATATAAATACTTGTGTAATACACAGCTGCTGCAGAGTACTATATAAATACTTGTGTAATACAGAGCTGCTGCAGAGAGTACTATAAAAATACTTGTGTAATACACAGCTGCTGCAGAGCACTATATAAATACTTGTGTAATACACAGCTGCTGCAGAGCACTATATAAATACTTGTGTAATACACAGACGCTGCAGAGCACTATATAAATACTTGTGTAATACACAGCTGCTGCAGAGCACTATATAAATACTTATGTAATACACCGCTGCTGCAGAGCACTATATAAATACTTGTGTAATACACAGGTGCTGCAGAGCACTATATAAATACTTGTGTAATACACGGGTGCTGCAGAGCACTATATAAATACTTGTGTAATACACCTCTGCTGCAGTGCAGTATATAAATACTTGTGTAATACACCGTTGCTGCAGAGCACTATATAAATACTTGTGTAATACACAGCTGCTGCAGAGCACTATATAAATATTTGTGTAATACACAGCTGCTGCAGAGCACTACATAAATACTTGTGTTATACACAGGTGCTGCAGAGCACTATATAAATACTTGTGTAATACACAGCTGCGGCAGAGCACTATATAAATACTTGTGTAATACACAGGTGCTGCAGTGCACTATATAAATACTTGTGTAATACACAGGTGCTGCAGTGCACTATATAAATACTTGTGTAATGCACAGGTGCTGCAGTGCACTATATAAATACTTGTGAAATACACAGCTGCTGCAGAGCACTATATAAAAATGTGTGTAATACACAGCTGCTGCAGAACACTATATAAATACTTGTGTAATACACAGCTGCTGCAGAGCACTATATAAATACTTGTGTAATACACAGGTGCTGCAGAGCACTATATAAATACTTGTGTAATACACAGGTGCTGCAGTGCACTATATAAATACTTGTGTAATACACAGGTGCTGCAGTGCACTATATAAATACTTGTGTAATACACAGGTGCTGCAGTGCACTATATAAATACTTGTGTAATACACAGCTGCTGCAGAGCACTATATAAAAATGTGTGTAATACACCGCTGCTGCAGAACACTATATAAATACTTGTGTAATACACAGCTGCTGCAGAGCACTATATAAATACTTGTGTAATACACAGGTGCTGCAGAGCACTATATAAATACTTGTGTAATACACAGCTGCTGCAGAGCACTATATAAATACTTGTGTAATACACAGCTGCTGCAGAGCACTATATAAATACTTGTGTAATACACAGCTGCTGCAGAGCACTATATAAATACTTGTGTAATACACAGGTGCTGCAGAGCACTATATAAATACGTGTGTAATACACAGGTGCTGCAGAACACTATATAAAAACGTGTGCAATACACTGCTGCTGCAGAGCACTATATAAATACTTGTGTAATACACAGCTGCTGCAGAGCACTATATAAATACTTGTGTTATACACAGGTGCTGCAGAGCACTATATAAATACTTGCATAATACACCGCTGCTGCAGAGCACTATATAAATACTTGTGTAATACACAGGTGCTGCAGAGCACTATATAAATACTTGTGTAATACACAGCTGCTGCAGAGCACTATATAAATACTTGTGTAATACACAGCTGCTGCAGAGCACTATATAAATACTTGTGTAATACACAGGTGCTGCAGACCACTATATAAATACTTGTGTAATACACAGCTGCTGCAGAGCACTATATAAATACTTGTGTAATACACAGGTGCTGCAGAGCACTATATAAATACTTTTGTAATACACAGCTGCTGCAGAGCACTATATAAATACTTGTGTAATACACAGCTGCTGCAGAGCACTATATAAATACTTGTGTAATACACAGCTGCGGCAGAGCACTATATAAATACTTGTGTAATACACAGGTGCTGCAGAGCACTATATAAATACATGTGTAATACACAGGTGCTGCAGAGCACTATATAAATACTTGTGTAATACACTGCTGCTGCAGTGCACTATATAAATACTTGTGTAATACACCGCTGCTGCAGAGCACTATATAAATACTTGTGTAATACACAGGTGCTGCAGAGTACTATATAAATACTTGTGTAATACACAGCTGCTGCAGAGCACTATATAAATACTTGTGTAATACACCGCTGCTGCAGAGCAATATATAAATACTTGTGTAATACACAGCTGCTGCAGAGTACTATATAAATACTTGTGTAATACAGAGCTGCTGCAGAGAGTACTATAAAAATACTTGTGTAATACACAGCTGCTGCAGAGCACTATATAAATACTTGTGTAATACACAGCTGCTGCAGAGCACTATATAAATACTTGTGTAATACACAGACGCTGCAGAGCACTATATAAATACTTGTGTAATACACAGCTGCTGCAGAGCACTATATAAATACTTATGTAATACACCGCTGCTGCAGTGCACTATATAAATACTTGTGTAATACAGAGGTGCTGCAGAGCACTATATAAATACTTGTGTAATACACGGGTGCTGCAGAGCACTATATAAATACTTGTGTAATACACCTCTGCTGCAGTGCAGTATATAAATACTTGTGTAATACACCGTTGCTGCAGAGCACTATATCAATACTTGTGTAATACACAGCTGCTCCAGAGCACTATATAAATATTTGTGTAATACACAGCTGCTGCAGAGCACTACATAAATAGTTGTGTAATACACAGGTGCTGCAGAGCACTATATAAATACTTGTGTAATACACCGCTGCTGCAGAGCACTATATAAATACTTGTGTAATACACAGCTGCTGCAGAGTACTATATAAATACTTGTGTAATACACCGCTGCTGCAGAGCACTATATAAATACTTGTGTAATACACAGGCGCTTCATAGCACTATATAAATACTTGTGTAATACACAGGTGCTGCAGAGCACTATATAAATACGTGTGTAATACACAGCTGCTGCCGAGCACTATATAAATACTTGTGTAATACACAGCTGCTGCAGAGCACTATATAAATACTTGTGTAATACACAGGCACTGCAGAGCACTATATAAATACTTGTGTAATACACAGCTGCTGCAGAGCACTATATAAATACTTATGTAATACACTGCTGCTGCAGTGCACTATATAAATTCTTGTGTAATACACAGGTGCTGCAGAGCACCATATAAATACTTGTGTAATACACAGGTGCTGCAGAGCACTATATAAATACTTGTGTAATACACAGCTGCTGCAGAGCACTATATAAATACTTGTGTAATACACCGCTGCTGCAGAGCACTATATAAATACTTGTGTAATACACAGGTGCTGCAGAGTACTATATAAATACTTGTGTAATACACAGCTGCTGCAGAGCACTATATAAATACTTGTGTAATACACCATTGCTGCAGAGCACTATATAAATACTTGTGTAATACATAGCTGCTGCAGAGCACTATACAAATACTTGTGTAATACACAGCTGCTGCAGAGCACTATATAAATACTTGTGTAATACACAGGTGCTGCAGAGCACTATATAAATACTTGTGTAATACACAGCTGCTGCAGAGCACTATATAAATACTTGTGTAATACACAGGTGCTGCAGAGCACTATATAAATACTTGTGTAATACACAGGTGCTGCAGAGTACTATATAAATACTTGTGTAATACACAGCTGCTGCAGAGCACTATATAGATACTTGTGTAATACACAGCTGCTGCAGAGTACTATATAAATACTTGTGCAATACACCGCTGCTGCAGAGCACTATATAAATACTTGTGTAATACACAGGCGCTTCATAGCACTATATAAATACTTGTGTAATACACAGCTGCTGCAGAGCACTATATAAATACTTGTGTAATACACAGCTGCTGCAGAGCACTATATAAATACTTGTGTAATACACAGCTGCTGCAGAGCACTATATAAATACTTGTGTAATACACAGCTGCTGCAGAGCACTATATAGATACTTGTGTAATACACAGGTGCTGCAGTGCACTATATAAATACTAGTGTAATACACCGCTGCTGCAGAGCACTATATAAATACTTGTGTAATACACAGGTGCTGCAGAGCACTATATAAATACTTGTGTAGTACACAGGTGCTGCAGAGCACTATATAAATACTTGTGTAATACACAGCTGCTGCAGAGCACTATATAAATACTTGTGTAATACACAGGCGCTTCATAGCACTATATAAATACTTGTGTACTACACAGGCGCTGCAGATCACTATATAAATACTTGTGTAATACACAGCTGCTGCAGAGCACTATATAAATACTTGTGTAATACACAGCTGCTGCAGAGCACTATATAAATACTTGTGTAATACACAGCTGCTGCAGAGCACTATATAAATACTTGTGTAATACACAGCTGCTGCAGAGCACTATATAAATACTTGTGTAATACACAGCTGCTGCAGAGCACTAAATAAATACTTGTGTAATACACAGGTGCTGCAGAGCACTATATAAATACTTGTGTAATACACAGGTGCTGCAGAGCACTATATAAATACTTGTGTAATACACAGCTGCTGCAGAGCACTATATAAATACTTGTGTAATAGACAGGTGCTGCAGAGTACTATATAAATACTTGTGTAATACACAGCTGCTGCAGAGCACTATATAGATACTTGTGTAATACACAGCTGCTGCAGAGTACTATATAAATACTTGTGCAATACACCGCTGCTGCAGAGCACTATATAAATACTTGTGTAATACACAGGCGCTTCATAGCACTATATAAATACTTGTGTAATACACAGCTGCTGCAGAGCACTATATAAATACTTGTGTAATACACAGCTGCTGCAGAGCACTATATAAATACTTGTGTAATACACAGCTGCTGCAGAGCACTATATAAATACTTGTGTAATACACAGCTGCTGCAGAGCACTATATAGATACTTGTGTAATACACAGGTGCTGCAGTGCACTATATAAATACTAGTGTAATACACCGCTGCTGCAGAGCACTATATAAATACTTGTGTAATACACAGGTGCTGCAGAGCACTATATAAATACTTGTGTAGTACACAGGTGCTGCAGAGCACTATATAAATACTTGTGTAATACACAGCTGCTGCAGAGCACTATATAAATACTTGTGTAATACACAGGCGCTTCATAGCACTATATAAATACTTGTGTACTACACAGGCGCTGCAGATCACTATATAAATACTTGTGTAATACACAGCTGCTGCAGAGCACTATATAAATACTTGTGTAATGCACAGCTGCTGCAGAGTACTATATAAATACTTGTGTAATACACAGCTGCTGCAGAGCTCTATATAAATACTTGTGTAATACACAGCTGCTGCAGAGCACTATATAAATACTTGTGTAATACACAGCTGCTGCAGAGCACTAAAGAAATACTTGTGTAATACACAGGTGCTGCAGAGCACTATATAAATACTTGTGTAGTACACAGGTGCTGCAGAGCACTATATAAATACTTGTGTAATACACCGCTGCTGCAGAGCGCTATATAAATACTTGTGTAATAGACAGGTGCTGCAGAGCACTATATAAATACTTGTGTAAAACACAGCTGCTGCAGAGCATTATATAAATACTTGTGTAATACACCGCTGCTGCAGAGCACTATATAAATACTTGTGTAATACACAGGTGCTGCAGAGCACTATATAAATACTTGTGTAGTACACAGGTGCTGCAGAGTACTATATAAATACTTGTGTAATACACTGCTGCTGCAGAGCACTATATAAATACTTGTGTAATACACAGGCGCTTCATAGTACTATATAAATACTTGTGTACTACACAGGCGCTGCAGAGCACTATATAAATACTTGTGTAATACACAGCTGCGGCAGAGCACTATATAAATACTTGTGTACTACACAGGCGCTGCAGAGCACTATATAAATACTTGTGTAATACACAGCTGCTGCAGAGCACTATATAAATACTTGTGTAATACACAGCTGCTGCAGAGCACTATATAGATACTTGTGTAATACACAGGTGCTGCAGTGCACTATATAAATACTTGTGTAATACACCGCTGCTGCAGAGCACTATATAAATACTTGTGTAATACACAGCTGCTGCAGAGCACTATATAAATACTTGTGTAATACACAGGTGCTGCAGAGCACTATGTGACAGACCCTTCTGTCAGGACTGAAAGAGTTAACTGTGTTTAGCTTTAAGAATCTAATTTCTAAAGACAGGTTTTCTGGCCTCAGCTATTGTGTGCTATAATTACATTTAAGTAATAAACAGGCCATTGTTTAATCACCCTCAGAGAACAGACGCTAGGTGATAAGACAAGCCAAATGTGTTTAAGTTGTTATCTGCCTAAGTAAAGTATTTAAGTAATATAATTCTATTGTATCATGTCAAGGGCGCTTCTCCCTTTTATCTAATGTACAACATTCTTTCAACCCCCATCTGAGGGGGGGTCAAAAACCTGTATAAATCTGTGTGCTGCCTTCAAATAAAGTTGTCATTCTGTTTTAAACCTGAAACTGGCTGGGTTGTGAATTGCTGATTGTCTATGCAGGACATTGTTCATCTGGGGTTAACCCTTGGTACACAGTTGGTACCGTAACATTGGTGGCAAGCGACGGGAGAATCCTTATCACCCAGAAGAGCAACTACACAAGCCAGTAACCTCAGGAAGAGGGGGATTATTACAATACTGACTAAGATGGAAAGAGTACCAGGGACAGAAGGAACCAATGGGCCCAGCATATCAGACAGAACCCCCGAAGAAGCAAGCTTTGATCGGGCGGTTAAAATAAGACTGGCACATTATGGCCCCAACCCATCTGCCGAAATTATCGACCGGGTCATAGCAGCTGTGGAGGCCAACCTACTTCGCCAAAGCGGCGCTGCAGCAGCCCAAGTCACAGCAACCCCAGTGGAAAAGGGAAAAGTAAATTTTGCAGCTTTTAAAAACTTCCTGGAAACAGAAGGAGAGATTGATGGGTACCTTGCAGATTTTGAGAGGCAATGTGCACTACACAAGGTACCCGCAGAGGACTGGGTCACGATATTATCCGGAAAATTATCCGGCCGGGCCAGTGAGGCTTTTCGGGCCATTCCAGATGAGGAAGTCGGGGATTATAATACTGTAAAAGAGGCTCTGCTCTCCAGGTATGCGGTTACACCGGAGGCATACCGGAGGCGGTTCAGAGACACTGTTAAATTGGCTGGTGATTCCTACGTTGAGTGGGCATATAAGGTGCACCGCACAGCAGCTCACTGGATAGCGGGGTGCCAAGCCGTATCTGGGGAAGAGGTGCTGCAGCTATTCCTGTTGGAACATTGCTTCGACAAGTTACCCGCAGGAGTTCGAGAGTGGGTTCGGGACCGTAAACCCTCCACCCTGCATGAAGCGGCTCGCTTGGCAGATGAGTATACGGATGCCCGCAAACTGGACACTGCTACCACTAAGCCCCCTGCCAGAGTGGAGTACAGACCCCCAGTCACCCCAGCACCTGCCAGTTACCAACCCCCAGCACACCGCTATACCACACGGTCTCGGGCCACGAACTACCCTCAGAGAGCCTGGTTCAATTCGCGGGGCTACTCACAACCTATTCGGTGCTTTGGATGTAAGCAACTAGGGCACAAAAGACCAGAGTGTCCCCTAAACGCAGCGAACCAAGCACAGTCCTGGAGAAGACCCGCTAGCGGAATCCCACGTAATCCTCAGCCTGCGGCCCGCTACGTAGAGGCGCAAGAATGCTGGGGCATCCTACATGAGGCAGACCTTGTGCAAGCTGCCCACCGGAATAACCGGCAACTGGTTAAAGTGAATGGGAAGGAGGTCAGTGGTCTACGGGATACTGGTGCTACCATGACCTTGCTTCGAAAGAACTTGGTGTCTGAGAAACAGCACACAGGAGACACTGTGGCTGTGAGGGTAGCAGGGGGCACTGTGTTCCGCCTGCCTGTTGCCAGGGTGCATTTGGATTGGGGAGGGGGCGCTAGACCTGTGAATGTGGGGGTCATGAAGGATTTACCAGCTGATGTTCTCCTTGGAAATACCTTGGTCCCCCTTGTTTCTGCCTATGCTCCCATGGGTCCCGCTGATGTTAACCCTGTGACTACCCGTGCTCAGATCCGTGCAGCAGAGACTGACCCCCCTGCTGCTAAGCCCCAGGACACTGAGCTCAGTAAATCTCTATCCGCTATTGATATGTGGGAGTCACGTTACAATGCGCTGATGAAGGAGAAGAGTCACGTAGAGGATAAAATGGTCACGTTAAATAATCATGTAACAGTGCTAGCGGGAGAGAAGAGGAGTGCAGAGGAAAAAGCACGTTTAGAACAGGAATCTCTGCTAGACAAGCTGCACCGACAGACTGCAGAAAACACCAGCTTGAGAGTGGAACATGAAACATTAAGGACAAACTTAGTGACACTGGAGGAGAAGCTGACGCTGGCTCATAGGGAGGTGCAGCAACTCAAGGGCACCCTATGTCAGTATGAAGGGATTGTGGATATCTATAAAGAGCAGGTACAAAAACCACGTAAAGAAGCCGATGATATTTTGAAGGACTGTTTAGCCCTAGTCGGGGCACTGAAGAGGTTGAACCCTTATTTATACAGACAGGGATTCTCTCTCATAACGGGAATACAGATGGATTGTCCCAGCAAACTGACATGCCTACCACCTCCTAGTCCGGTCATCCCCAGGTTGACCCGCAAAAGGGTCAAGCCGGGTCTGCCGGAGTGTTCCACAAGGGGGGAGCTATGTGACAGACCCTTCTGTCAGGACTGAAAGAGTTAACTGTGTTTAGCTTTAAGAATCTAATTTCTAAAGACAGGTTTTCTGGCCTCAGCTATTGTGTGCTATAATTACATTTAAGTAATAAACAGGCCATTGTTTAATCACCCTCAGAGAACAGACGCTAGGTGATAAGACAAGCCAAATGTGTTTAAGTTGTTATCTGCCTAAGTAAAGTATTTAAGTAATATAATTCTATTGTATCATGTCAAGGGCGCTTCTCCCTTTTATCTAATGTACAACATTCTTTCAACCCCCATCTGAGGGGGGGTCAAAAACCTGTATAAATCTGTGTGCTGCCTTCAAATAAAGTTGTCATTCTGTTTTAAACCTGAAACTGGCTGGGTTGTGAATTGCTGATTGTCTATGCAGGACATTGTTCATCTGGGGTTAACCCTTGGTACACAGTTGGTACCGTAACACACTATATAAATACTTGTGTAGTACACAGGTGCTGCAGAGCACTATATAAATACTTGTGTAATACACCGCTGCTGCAGAGCACTATATAAATACTTGTGTAATACACAGGTGCTGCAGAGCACTATATAAATACTTGTGTAATACACAGCTGCTGCAGAGCTCTATATAAATACTTGTGTAATACACCGCTGCTGCAGAGCACTATATAAATACATGTGTAATACACAGGTGCTGCAGAGCACTATATAAATACTTGTGTAATACACCGCTGCTGCAGAGCACTATATAAATACATGTGTAATACACCGCTGCTGCAGAGCACTATATAAATACATGTGTAATACACAGCTGCTGCAGAGCTCTATATAAATACTTGTGTAATACACCGCTGCTGCAGAGCACTATATAAATACATGTGTAATACACCGCTGCTGCAGAGCACTATATAAATACATGTGTAATACACAGGTGCTGCAGAGCACTATATAAATACTTGTGTAATACACAGGTGCTGCAGAGCACTATATAAATACTTGTGTAATACACAGCTGCTGCAGAGTACTATATAAATACTTGTGTAATACACAGCTGCTGCAGAGCACTAAATAAATAATTGTGTAATACACAGGTGCTGCAGTGCACTATATAAATACGTGTGTAATACACAGCTGCTGCAGTGCACTATATAAATACTTGTGTAATACACAGGTGCTGTAGAGCACTATATAAATACTTGTGTAATACACAGCTGCTGCAGAGTACTATATAAATACTTGTGTAATACACTGCTGCTGCAGAGCACTATATAAATACTTGTGTAATACACAGGCGCTTCATAGCACTATATAAATACTTGTGTACTACACAGGCGCTGCAGAGCACTATATAAATACTTCTGTAATACAGCGCTGCTGCAGAGCACTATATATATATCTATGTAGTTTAGATCTCAGGGCTGCTGCATTATATTGTTATCTTAGGTAAGGGCCAGACGCTAATCACACACATGATTTCCTCTCTAGTCTGATGTTTCTTACAGTCTTTGTTTACTTATTACAGAGCAATAAATTCCCCTTGTGATTTCTTTACAAATATTTGTTTCCTGTAAATTGTTTGTGAATGGAGAAAAATGTTAGTTATTGTAGCAGCCATTTGTTCTCATTCTGGTCAGCAGAGGGCAGCAGTGTAGCTCAGGTAAATGATTATAGTAGTGTAGTTGATGGGGGTTTTCCCACATGGAATCCCCCCCCCCCCCCAAAAAAAAAAAAAAATCCTTTATAAAGGCTGAGAAGATGCTTAATTCACTTCAGTTCTATTTCACTGCCTGGGCACAAGGGCTTTATAGAATCAGAGATAAAGAAATTCCTACCACTGCCACCTGGACCTGCCACCTGATTCTCTGGATTAACAAACAAGAGCACAAGGACCTACTATGTCTAGGACACAAAGACCCACAAAGATGCCATTTGTCACCCTCACCCAGATCTGCTTACACCTGCTCCTCTTATCAAGTGAGTTATTAGTATCTTCTATAGTCCTGTACCCTCTACACAGCTGGCCATAAACTCACAGAGGTGCCAGAGGGCAAGTGGGTATATGTGACATTATATTATTGTTATATGTGACATTATATTATTGTTATATGTGACATTATATTATTGTTATATGTTAGACATTATACACTCACAGAGGTGCCAGAGAGAAGTGATATATGTGACATTATATTATTGTTATATGTGACATTATATTATTGTTATATGTGACATTATATTATTGTTATATGTGACATTATATTATTGTTATATGTGACATTATATTATTGTTATATGTTAGACATTATACACTCACAGAGGTGAGAGAGAGAAGTGATATATGTGACATTATATTATTGTTATATGTTAGACTTTATACACTCACAGAGGTGCCAGAGAGAAGTGATATATGTGACATTATATTATTGTTATATGTGACATTATATTATTGTTATATGTGACATTATATTATTGTTATATGTGACATTATATTATTGTTATATGTGACATTATATTATTGTTATATGTTAGACATTATACACTCACAGAGGTGCCAGAGAGGAGTGTGCCATTATATTATTGTTATATGTGACATTATATACTCACAGAGGTGCCAGAGAGAAGTGATATATGTGACATTATATTATTGTTATATGTTAGACATTATACACTCACAGAGGTGTCAGAGGGAAGTGATATATGTGACATTATATTATTGTTATATGTGACATTATATTATTGTTATATGTGACATTATATTATTGTTATATGTGACATTATATTATTGTTATATGTTAGACATTATAGACTCACAGAGGTGAGAGAGAGAAGTGATATATGTGACATTATATTATTGTTATATGTGACATTATATTATTGTTATATGTTAGACATTATACACACACAGAGGTGTCAGATGGAAGTGATATATGTGACATTATATTATTGTTATATGTTAGACATTATACACTCACAGAGGTGCCAGCGAGAAGTGATATATGTGACATTATATTATTGTTATATGTGACATTATATTATTGTTATATGTGACATTATATTATTGTTATATGTTAGACATTATACACTCACAGAGGTGAGAGAGAGAAGTGATATATGTGACATTATATTATTGTTATATGTGACATTATATTATTGTTATATGTGACATTATATTATTGTTATATGTTAGACTTTATACACTCACAGAGGTGCCAGCGAGAAGTGATATATGTGACATTATATTATTGTTATATGTTAGACATTATAGACTCACAGAGGTGAGAGAGAGAAGTGATATATGTGACATTATATTATTGTTATATGTGACATTATATTATTGTTATATGTTAGACATTATACACTCACAGAGGTGCCAGCGAGAAGTGATATATGTGACATTATATTATTGTTATATGTTAGACTTTATACACTCACAGAGGTGAGAGAGAGAAGTGATATATGTGACATTATATTATTGTTATATGTGACATTATATTATTGTTATATGTGACATTATATTATTGTTATATGTTAGACATTATACACTCACAGAGGTGAGAGAGAGAAGTGATATATGTGACATTATATTATTGTTATATGTGACATTATATTATTGTTATATGTGACATTATACACTCACAGAGGTGCCAGCGAGAAGTGATATATGTGACATTATATTATTGTTATATGTTAGACTTTATACACTCACAGAGGTGAGAGAGAGAAGTGATATATGTGACATTATATTATTGTTATATGTGACATTATATTATTGTTATATGTGACATTATATTATTGTTATATGTTAGACATTATACACTCACAGAGGTGCCAGCGAGAAGTGATATATGTGACATTATATTATTGTTATATGTGACATTATATTATTGTTATATGTTAGACATTATACACTCACAGAGGTGCCAGCGAGAAGTGATATATGTGACATTATATTATTGTTATATGTGACATTATATTATTGTTATATGTTAGACATTATACACTCACAGAGGTGCCAGCGAGAAGTGATATATGTGACATTATATTATTGTTATATGTTAGACTTTATACACTCACAGAGGTGAGAGAGAGAAGTGATATATGTGACATTATATTATTGTTATATGTGACATTATATTATTGTTATATGTGACATTATATTATTGTTATATGTTAGACATTATACACTCACAGAGGTGCCAGAGGGGGAAGTGGGATGTTTTTAATCTCTAATGATTAATACAGGTGTGCAACTGTTTAAGGCAGCAAACATGAGGTTAATGCAGCAGAATATTGTGTTCTGTGATATAAATAATAAGAAACATGAAACCCATTTTTTTCCAACATTCCTATTTACTTTTTTATTTAAAATCAAATTGTCTTTATTCTCTTGGTATCCTTTGTAGGAGCAGCAATGCACTACTGGGAGCTAGCTGAGCCAATGATGATGAGGCATATATGTTGAACCACAAAGGAGCAGCTAGCTCCCAGTAATGTATTGGTTCTACTTAAAAAAAGATACAAAGAGAATGAAGCAAATTAGATAATAGGACATTTTAAAAATATTTAAAATCGCTACTCTTTCTGAATCATGAAAGTTTCATATTTAATTTAATTTTGAGAGTATTATGTATTTGTCCTGTGATAACTGGTTTAGTTTATGTCTTATAATGAACTAGTCTCCTGTTTATTGTTCCCTGCACTAACAGACTCATACAGCTAGCGTGCTTATCCTATACTGTGCCCCCTGAGGTTGGTACAATGTGCCCTGCACTAACAGACTCATACAGCTAGCGTGCTTATCCTATACTGTGCCCCCTGAGGTTGGTACAATGTGCCCTGCACTAACAGACTCATACAGCTAGCGTGCTTATCCTATACTGTGCCCCCTGAGGTTGGTACAATGTGCCCTGCACTAACAGACTCATACAGCTAGCGTGCTTATCCTATACTGTGCCCCCTGAGGTTGGTACAATGTGCCCTGCATTAACAGACTCATACAGCTAGCGTGCTTATCCTATACTGCACCCCCTGAGGTTGGCACAATGTGCCCTGCACTAACAGACTCATACAGCTAGCGTGCTTATCCTATACTGTGCCCCCTGAGGTTGGCACAATGTGCCCTGCACTAACAGACTCATACAGCTAGCGTGCTTATCCTATACTGTGCCCCCTGAGGTTGGCACAATGTGCCCTGCACTAACAGACTCATACAGCTAGCGTGCTTATCCTATACTGTGCCCCCTGAGGTTGGTACAATGTGCCCTGCACTAACAGACTCATACAGCTAGCGTGCTTATCCTATACTGCACCCCCTGAGGTTGGCACAATGTGCCCTGCACTAACAGACTCATACAGCTAGCGTGCTTAGCCTATACTGCACCCCCTGAGGTTGGCACAATGTGCCCTGCACTAAGACTCATACAGCTAGCGTGCTTATCCTATACTGTGCCCCCTGAGGTTGGTACAATGTGCCCTGCACTAACAGACTCATACAGCTAGCGTGCTTATCCTATACTGCACCCCCTGAGGTTGGTACAATGTGCCCTGCACTAACAGACTCATACAGCTAGCGTGCTTATCCTATACTGCACCCCCTGAGGTTGGTACAATGTGCCCTGCACTAACAGACTCATACAGCTAGCGTGCTTATCCTATACTGTGCCCCCTGAGGTTGGCACAATGTGCCCTGCACTAACAGACTCATACAGCTAGCGTGCTTATCCTATACTGTGCCCCCTGAGGTTGGCACAATGTGCCCTGCACTAACAGACTCATACAGCTAGCGTGCTTATCCTATACTGCACCCCCTGAGGTTGGCACAATGTGCCCTGCACTAACAGACTCATACAGCTAGCGTGCGTATCCTATACTGCACCCCCTGAGGTTGGCACAATGTGCCCTGCACTAACAGACTCATACAGCTAGCGTGCTTATCCTATACTGTGCCCCCTGAGGTTGGTACAATGTGCCCTGCACTAACAGACTCATACAGCTAGCGTGCTTATCCTATACTGTGCCCCCTGAGGTTGGCACAATATGCCCTGCACTAACATACTAATACAGCTAGCGTGCTTATCCTATACTGCACCCCCTGAGGTTGGTACAATGTGCCCTGCACTAACAGACTCATACAGCTAGCGTGCTTATCCTATACTGTGCCCCCTGAGGTTGGTACAATGTGCCCTGCACTAACAGACTCATACAGCTAGCGTGCTTATCCTATACTGCACCCCCTGAGGTTGGCACAATGTGCCCTGCACTAACAGACTCATACAGCTAGCGTGCTTATCCTATACTGCACCCCCTGAGGTTGGCACAATGTGCCGTGCACTAACAGACTCATACAGCTAGCGTGCTTATCCTATACTGCACCCCCTGAGGTTGGCACAATGTGCCCTGCACTAACAGACTCATACAGCTAGCATGCTTATCCTATACTGTGCCCCCTGAGGTTGGTACAATGTGCCCTGCACTAACAGACTCATACAGCTAGTGTGCTTATCCTATACTGCACCCCCTGAGGTTGATACAATATGCCCTGCACTAACAGACTCATACAGCTAGCGTGCTTATCCTATACTGTGCCCCCTGAGGTTGGTACAATGTGCCCTGCACTAACAGACTCATACAGCTAGCGTGCTTATCCTATACTGTGCCCCCTGAGGTTGGTACAATGTGCCCTGCACTAGCAGACTCATACAGCTAGCGTGCTTATCCTATACTGTGCCCCCTGAGGTTGGTACAATGTGCCCTGCACTAACAGACTCATACAGCTAGCGTGCTTATCCTATACTGCACCCCCTGAGGTTGGTACAATGTGCCCTGCACTAACAGACTCATACAGCTAGCGTGCTTATCCTATACTGCACCCCCTGAGGTTGGCACAATGTGCCCTGCACTAACAGACTCATACAGCTAGTGTGCTTATCCTATACTGTGCCCCCTGAGGTTGGTACAATATGCCCTGCACTAACAGACTCATACAGCTAGCGTGCTTATCCTATACTGCACCCCCTGAGGTTGGTACAATGTGCCCTGCACTAACAGACTCATACAGCTAGTGTGCTTATCCTATACTGCACCCCCTGAGGTTGGCACAATGTGCCCTGCACTAACAGACTCATACAGCTAGCGTGCTTATCCTATACTGCACCCCCTGAGGTTGGTACAATATGCCCTGCACTAACAGACTCATACAGCTAGCGTGCTTATCCTATACTGTGCCCCCTGAGGTTGGTACAATGTGCCCTGCACTAACAGACTCATACAGCTAGCGTGCTTATCCTATACTGCACCCCCTGAGGTTGGTACAATATGCCCTGCACTAACAGACTCATACAGCTAGCGTGCTTATCCTATACTGTGCCCCCTGAGGTTGGTACAATGTGCCCTGCACTAACAGACTCATACAGCTAGCGTGCTTATCCTATACTGCACCCCCTGAGGTTGGTACAATATGCCCTGCACTAACAGACTCATACAGCTAGCGTGCTTATCCTATACTGTGCCCCCTGAGGTTGGCACAATGTTCCCTGCACTAACAAACTCATACAGCTAGCGTGTTTATCCTATACTGCACCCCCTGAGGTTGGCACAATATGCCCTGCACTAACAGACTCATACAGCTAGCGTGCTTATCCTATACTGCACCCCCTGAGGTTGGTACAATGTGCCCTGCACTAACAGACTCATACAGCTAGCGTGCTTATCCTATACTGTGCCCCCTGAGGTTGGCACAATGTGCCCTGCACTAACAGACTCATACAGCTAGCGTGCTTATCCTATACTGCACCCCCTGAGGTTGGCACAATGTGCCCTGCACTAACAGACTCATACAGCTAGCGTGCTTAGCCTATACTGCACCCCCTGAGGTTGGCACAATGTGCCCTGCACTAACAGACTCATACAGCTAGCGTGCTTATCCTATACTGTGCCCCCTGAGGTTGGTACAATGTGCCCTGCACTAACAGACTCATACAGCTAGCGTGCTTATCCTATACTGTGCCCCCTGAGGTTGGTACAATGTGCCCTGCACTAACAGACTCATACAGCTAGCGTGCTTATCCTATACTGTGCCCCCTGAGGTTGGTACAATGTGCCCTGCACTAGCAGACTCATACAGCTAGCGTGCTTATCCTATACTGCACCCCCTGAGGTTGGTACAATGTGCCCTGCACTAACAGACTCATACAGCTAGCGTGCTTATCCTATACTGCACCCCCTGAGGTTGGCACAATGTGCCCTGCACTAACAGACTCATACAGCTAGTGTGCTTATCCTATACTGTGCCCCCTGAGGTTGGCACAATGTGCCCTGCACTAACAGACTCATACAGCTAGCGTGCTTATCCTATACTGCACCCCCTGAGGTTGGTACAATGTGCCCTGCACTAGCAGACTCATACAGCTAGCGTGCTTATCCTATACTGCACCCCCTGAGGTTGGTACAATGTGCCCTGCACTAACAGACTCATACAGCTAGCATGCTTATCCTATACTGCACCCCCTGAGGTTGGTACAATGTGCCCTGCACTAACAGACTCATACAGCTAGCGTGCTTATCCTATACTGTGCCCCCTGAGGTTGGTACAATGTGCCCTGCACTAACAGACTCATACAGCTAGCGTGCTTATCCTATACTGCGCCCCCTGAGGTTGGCACAATGTGCCCTGCACTAACAGACTCATACAGCTAGCGTGCTTATCCTATACTGCACCCCCTGAGGTTGGTACAATGTGCCCTGCACTAACAGACTCATACAGGTAGCGTGCTTATCCTATACTGCACCCCCTGAGGTTGGTACAATGTGCCCTGCACTAGCAGACTCATACAGCTAGCGTGCTTATCCTATACTGTGCCCCCTGAGGTTGGCACAATGTGCCCTGCACTAACAGACTCATACAGCTAGCGTGCTTATCCTATACTGCGCCCCCTGAGGTTGGCACAATGTGCCCTGTACTAACAGACTCATACAGCTAGCGTGCTTATCCTATACTGCACCCCCTGAGGTTGGCACAATGTGCCCTGCACTAACAGACTCATACAGCTAGCGTGCTTATCCTATACTGCGCCCCCTGAGGTTGGTACAATGTGCCCTGCACTAACAGACTCATACAGCTAGCGTGCTTATCCTATACTGCACCCCCTGAGGTTGGCACAATGTGCCCTGCACTAACAGACTCATACAGCTAGCGTGCTTATCCTATACTGCACCCCCTGAGGTTGGTACAATGTGCCCTGCACTAACAGACTCATACAGCTAGTGTGCTTATCCTATACTGTGCCCCCTGAGGTTGGTACAATGTGCCCTGCACTAACAGACTCATACAGCTAGCGTGCTTATCCTATACTGTGCCCCCTGAGGTTGGCACAATGTGCCCTGCACTAACAGACTCATACAGCTAGCGTGCTTATCCTATACTGCACCCCCTGAGGTTGGTACAATGTGCCCTGCACTAACAGACTCATACAGCTAGCGTGCTTATCCTATACTGCGCCCCCTGAGGTTGGTACAATGTGCCCTGCACTAACAGACTCATACAGCTAGCGTGCTTATCCTATACTGCACCCCCTGAGGTTGGTACAATGTGCCCTGCACTAACAGACTCATACAGCTAGCGTGCTTATCCTATACTGCACCCCCTGAGGTTGGCACAATGTGCCCTGCACTAACAGACTCATACAGCTAGCGTGCTTATCCTATACTGCACCCCCTGAGGTTGGCACAATGTGCCCTGCACTAACAGACTCATACAGCTAGCGTGCTTATCCTATACTGCACCCCCTGAGGTTGGTACAATGTGCCCTGCACTAACAGACTCATACAGCTAGCGTGCTTATCCTATACTGTGCCCCCTGAGGTTGGCACAATATGCCCTGCACTAACAGACTCATACAGATAGCGTGCTTATCCTATACTGTGCCCCCTGAGGTTGGCATGCTTGTCCTATACTGCGCTTTATGGGTTGGCATGTTTGTCCTATACTGAGCTTTATGGGTTGGCATGCTTGTCCTATACTGCGCTTTATGGGTTGGCATGCATATCCTATACTGCGCTTTATGGGTTGGCATGCTTGTCGTATACTAAGCTTTATGGGTTGGCATGCTTGTCGTATACTAAGCTTTATGGGTTGGCATGCTTGTCGTATACTAAGCTTTGAGGTCGGCATGCTTGTCCTATACTGCGCTTTATGGGTTGGCATGCTTGTCCTATTCTGAGCTTTATGGGTTGGCATGCTTGTCATATACTAAGCTTTATGGGTTGGCATGCTTGTCGTATACTAAGCTTTATGGGTTGGCATGCTTGTCGTATACTAAGCTTTGAGGTCGGCATGCTTGTCCTATACTGAGCTTTATGGGTTGGCATGCTTGTCCTATACTGAGCTTTATGGGTTGGCATGCTTGTCCTATACTGAGCTTTATGGGTTGGCATGCTTGTCCTATACTGAGTTTTATGGGTCGGCATGCTTGTCGTATACTAAGCTTTATGGGTTGGCATGCTTGTCGTATACTAAGCTTTATGGGTTGGCATGCTTGTCGTATACTGCGCTTTATGGGTTGGTATGCTTGTCCTATGCTGCGCTTTATGGGTCGGCATGCTTGTCCTATACTGCGCTTTATGGGTTGGCATGCTTGTCCTATACTGCGCTTTATGGGTTGGCATGCTTGTCCTATACTGCGCTTTATGGGTTGGCATGCTTGTCCTATACTGCGCTTTATGGGTTGGCATGCTTGTCCTATACTAAGCTTTATGGGTTGGCATGCTTGTCATATACTAAGCTTTGAGGTCGGCATGCTTGTCCTATACTGTGTTTTTTAGTTTGATATGTTTGATCATATATTGACATTGCTGTGAGGTGGACCTAACATTTGATAATTATTTTACATTCTCTGTGCAGCTGATGCCTTCGATATCACCCTGTCTCCCTCAGAACCTCAGATTTTTGCTCACATTAGAGACCCAATCTCTATTACTTGTGAAGCATCAGGCTGTTCTAACCCTTCATTCACTTGGTCAAGTCTCCTGGACAAAACATTGAGTGGTACAGTAACCAACATTGGACAGAAATCCATCCTAAATATGTCTTCTGTCAGCATGGAAAGTGAGGGTTCCTATCGCTGTAAAGTCTCCTGCAATAAGGAAACAAAAGAGAGAAGCTTTACTATCAGCGTTTACTGTAAGTGGTTCCATGTATAACATAATCATAGTATCACTGATCACCTTTCTACAACACCATCCAATAACTCATCTTAGCTTGTGTGCCTAAATCTCAAGTAGAAGCACAATATGCTAAAGTTACAGAGAGAAGAAGAGGTCTTGATTTCATGTTAAAGTGTGGAAGATTTGGGGGATGTTACAAAACAAACAGTAGATATTAGGGACAGCTTTTTATAAGAAGAGGTTGGGGCATAATGCCAATGCTACTTGTCATTTCTGTTGTTTTTTGCTATTTCTAGTGTGCTGCTAATCCTCACGCACCAGCTACTCACTAATATTTTACGTTTTTGTTCAATTAAACTACGTTTTCATTTTCTTGAGTAAAATAGTCTGATGCTGCACTACTGTGTCTTCTCAAGTAATTGTATGTAGTGTTCCTCACAAAAAGATGGTGCCAGCCGGGTGGCACGAGAAATCAGCTGGGTGACCTAATGAAGTAGCTGGGTGACATGATGAAGTAGCTGGGTGACATGATGAAGTAGCTGGGTGACATGATGAAGTAGCTGGGTGACACAATGAAGTATCTAGGTGACATGATGTAGTAGTTGGTGATATTATGTATACCTGGTGACATGATGAAGTAGCTGGGTGACATGATGAAGTAGCTGGGTGACATGATGAAGTAGCTGGGTGACACAATGAAGTATCTAGGTGACATGATGTAGTAGTTGGTGATATTATGTATACCTGGTGACATGATGAAGTAGCTGGGTGACATGATAAAGTAGCTGGTGACATGATGTAGTAACGGGTGACATGATAAAGTAGCTGGTGACATGATGTAGTAACGGGTGACATGATAAAGTAGCTGGTGACATGATGTAGTAGTTGGTGATATTATGTATACCTGGTGACATGATGAAGTAGCTGGGTGACATGATAAAGTAGCTGGTGACATGATGTAGTAACGGGTGGCACGAGAAATCAGCTGGGTGACCTAATGAAGTAGCTGGGTGACATGATGTAGTAGTTGGTGATATTATGTATACCTGGTGACATGATGAAGTAGCTGGGTGACATGATAAAGTAGCTGGTGACATGATGTAGTAACGGGTGGCACGAGAAATCAGCTGGGTGACCTAATGAAGTAGCTGGGTGACATGATGTAGTAGTTGGTGATATTATGTATACCTGGTGACATGATGAAGTAGCTGGGTGACATGATAAAGTAGCTGGGTGACATGATAAAGTAGCTGGGTGACATGATGAAGTAGCTGGGTGACATGATGAAGTAGCTGGGTGACATGATGAAGTAGCTGGGTGACATGATAAAGTAGCTGGTGACATGATGTAGTAACGGGTGGCACGAGAAATCAGCTGGGTGACCTAATGAAGTAGCTGGGTGACATGATGTAGTAGTTGGTGATATTATGTATACCTGGTGACATGATGAAGTAGCTGGGTGACATGATAAAGTAGCTGGTGACATGATGTAGTAACGGGTGGCACGAGAAATCAGCTGGGTGACCTAATGAAGTAGCTGGGTGACATGATGTAGTAGTTGGTGATATTATGTATACCTGGTGACATGATGAAGTAGCTGGGTGACATGATGAAGTAGCTGGGTGACATGATGAAGTAGCTGATGACATGATGTAGTAGCTCGGTGACATGATGTAGTAGCTGGTGATATGAAAAAGTAGCTGGGTGACATGATGTAATAGCTGGTGACATGATGTAATAGCTGGTGACATGATGTAATAGCTGGTGACATGATGTAGTAACTGGTGACATGATGATGTAGTTGGGTGACATGATAAAGTAGCTGGGTGACATGATGAAGTAGCTGGTGACATGATGTAGTAGCTGGTGACATGATAAAGTAGCTGGTGATATGAAAAAGTAGCTGGGTGACATGATGTAATAGCTGGTGACATGATGTAATAGCTGGTGACATGATGTAGTAACTGGTGACATGATGATGTAGTTGGGTGACATGATAAAGTAGCTGGGTGACATGATGAAGTAGCTGGTGACATAATAAAGTAGCTGGTGACATGATTGATATAGTACAACTAACAAGTAATTGTAAATAGATTTACAAGTAAGGATAGGTAACTTAAGGTT
The DNA here is from genome assembly GCF_027579735.1 of Bombina bombina. NCBI lineage: Eukaryota > Metazoa > Chordata > Amphibia > Anura > Bombinatoridae > Bombina > Bombina bombina. Next base: position 57,302 of record NW_026511442.1, read on the forward strand.
AAATGATTGATATAGTAGCTGGTGACATGATAAAGTAGCTGGTGACATGATTGATGTAGTAGCTGGTGACATGATGTAGTAGCTGGTGACATGATGTAGTAGCTGGTGACATGATTGTGGCAAACCTAGCCACTTCTGGACTATAACATAAGAAAGGTTGTCTATAGGCTGTATATTGTGCTATGTAGATGTGACAGACCCTTCTGTCAGCACTGAAAGAGTTAACTGTGTTCAGCTTTAGCCTCAGCTATTGTGCACTGTCATTAATGTTATTGATACACAGTCCATTGTTTAATCAACCTCAGAGAGCAGACCCTAGATGATAAGGAAAGCCAAGTGTGTGTCTGTGTTTAAATTGTTATCAGCTTGAGCAAGGTATTCTATTGTATCATGTAAAAGGGCGTGTTCCCTCCATCTAATGTACAACATTCTTTCAACCCCCCTTCTGGGGGGGGTCAGACCTGCATAAATACTGGGCATATGAGCCTTAATAAAAGTAATTCTGTTTAAAACCTGAAAACTGGCTGGGTTGTGAATTGCTGATTCCCTATGCAGGACATTGTTCCCTGGTGTTAACCCTTGGTATCCGGTTGGTACCGTTACAATTGGTGGCAAGCGACGGAATGAACCTTATCGCCCAGAAGAGCAACTACACAAGCCAGTAACCTCAGGAAGAGGGGGATTACTACAATACTGACTAAGATGGAAGGAGTACCAGGGACCGAAGTGAATGGAGATGGATTATTCTAAGCTAAAGAGACAAACGTAAAAGGAACTGCTAGAAGCCAGGGGAAAGATAGGCAGCAGCAAACCCAAGGCTATATTAATTGCTGAGCTGATGGAGGGAGACAGAGCTCGCAGCGCTACGCCTCCAGCAGCCAGGGAGGAGACCCTATACCAGAGGGAAATGAGGACCAGGCTGGAATTTTTACCCCAACCTGTACCACGGGATATGCTATCCGTGGTAATGGCAGATGTGCAGGAGTACGTGATGGCACACAGTCCGCGGAATGCATCCTCCCGAGCAGAATCCATTTTGGACGCACTCAGCAACCCAGTAAGACCCAAAATCCCATACCATGCATTTAAAATGTTTTGTGAGGAGAAGGATGAGATTGATGGGTATTTACAGGATTTTGAGAGACTGTGCGAGTTACATGATTTGGAGCAGTCCGTATGGGTGCCGGTGCTAGCAGGCAAGCTAGCCGGTAGGGCAGCGGAAGCGTATCGCGCTGTACCCAGGGAGGACAGCAAGGATTACGCTAAAGTGAAGAGAGCGATCTTGGAAAGATATGCCATTACCTCAGAGGCATACCGGCGCAAGTTTAGAGGCCTGCGCAAGCCAGAAAGAGATTCCCATGCAGAGTGGGCCCACAAGCTGGATCAAGCATCTCAGGGGTGGATACAGGCCAGCCAAGCTACCACCATGGAAGAATTGCGACAACTGATGCTGTTGGAGCAATTCTTTAACGGCTTGTCCCCAGAAGCCCAAGAATGGGTGAGAGATCGAAAACCCCTCACCTTAACCGAAGCAGCCAGATTAGCAGACCAGCATTTTGATGCCAGGAGGCACCATGGACTACAGCCTAACAACGGACGGGCTAATATACAATGCCACACCTGCAAGCAGTGGGGACATATGGCACGTGAGTGCACCCAAAATCGGAGCAGACAAGCTTGGAACCAGGTCAGACAGAACCTGGCCCCAAGGGCGGCTGCTCACCATTACCAAACGGAGCCAGCCGCTCATGAGGTGTTGAGCACCCAAGCCGAGGAACCCCTGGGAATTCTGCATGAGGTGATGTCGGTCCAGGGACTTCGGGATTCGGGAGCTACTTTAACCCTGATAGCTCCCCATTTGGTGCCGGATACAGCACCCACTGGCGGATCCGTGGCAGTACGAGGGGCAGGGGGAGCAGTATACCGATTGCCCACTGCTAGAGTGGAGTACAGACCCCCAGTCACCCCAGCAGCTGCCAGTTACCAACCCCCGGCGCACCGCTATACCACACGGCCTCCGGCCACGAACTACCCTCAGAGAGCCCGGTTCAATTCGCGGGGCTACTCACAACCTATTCGGTGCTTTGGATGTAAACAACTAGGGCACAAAAGACCAGAGTGTCCCCTAAACGCAGCGAATCAAGCACAGTCCTGGAGAAGACCCGCTGGCGGAATCCCACATAATCCTCAGCCTGTGGCCCGCTACGTAGAGGCGCCAGAATGCTGGGGCAGCCTACATGAAGCAGACCCCGTGCAAGCTGCCCACCGGAATAACCGGCAACGGGTTAAAGTGAATGGGAAGGAGGTCAGTTGTCTACGGGATACTGGTGCTACCATGACCTTGCTTCAAGAGAACTTGGTGCCTGAGAAACAGCACACTGGAGACACTGTGGCTGTGAGGGTAGCAGGGGGCACTGTGTTCCGCCTACCTGTTGCCAGGGTACATTTGGATTGGGGAGTGGGCGCTAGACTTGTGAATGTGGGGGTCAAGAAGGACTTACCTGCTGATGTTCTCCTTGGAAATTACTTGGCCCCCCTTGTTTCTGCCTATGCTCCCATGGATCCCGCTGATGTTAACCCTGTGACTACCCAAGCCCAGTCCCTCCGGGAAGAGACGCTTCCATGTTTGGGGTGGGGGCAGTACTGAGCCAAGTTGGAGCAGATGGCGGAGAACACCCCGTAGCTTACTTGAGCCGAAAGTTGTTGCCCCGGACATCCCCAAGCCGATCCGTTGGGATCAGACTGTGTATGCCGGCTTGGTTCTGGGGGAGCATTGTGGCAAACCTAGCCACTTCTGGACTATAACATAAGAAAGGTTGTCTGTAGGCTGTATATTGTGCTATGTAGATGTGACAGACCCTTCTGTCAGCACTGAAAGAGTTAACTGTGTTCAGCTTTAGCCTCAGCTATTGTGCACTGTCATTAATGTTATTGATACACAGTCCATTGTTTAATCAACCTCAGAGAGCAGACCCTAGATGATAAGGAAAGCCAAGTGTGTGTCTGTGTTTAAATTGTTATCAGCTTGAGCAAGGTATTCTATTGTATCATGTAAAAGGGCGTGTTCCCTCCATCTAATGTACAACATTCTTTCAACCCCCCTTCTGGGGGGGGTCAGACCTGCATAAATACTGGGCATATGAGCCTTAATAAAAGTCATTCTGTTTAAAACCTGAAAACTGGCTGGGTTGTGAATTGCTGATTCCCTATGCAGGACATTGTTCCCTGGTGTTAACCCTTGGTATCCGGTTGGTACCGTTACAATGATGTAGTAGCTGGGTGACATGATGAAGTAGCTGGGTGACATGATGTAGTAGCTGGTGACATGATGTAGTAGCTGGGTGACATGATGTAGTAGCTGGTGACATGATGTAGTAGCTGGTGACATGATGTAGTAGCTGGGTGACATGATGTAGTAGCTGGTGACATGATGTAGTAGCTGGGTGACATGATGTAGTAGCTGGTGACATGATGTAGTAGCTGGGTGACATGATGTAGTAGCTGGGTGACATCATAAACTAAATGGGTGACATGATGAAGTAGCTGGGTGACATGATGTAGTAGCTGGGTGACATGATGTAGTAGCTGGGTGACATCATAAACTAAATGGGTGACATGATGAAGTAGCTGGGTGACATGATAAAGTAGCTGGGTGACATGATGTAGTAGCTGGGTGACATGATGTAGTAGCTGGGTGACATGATGAAGTAGCTGGTGACATGATAAAGTAGCTGGTGACATGATGTAGTAGCTGGGTGACATGATGTAGTAGCTGGTGACATGATGTAGTAGCTGGTGACATGATGTAGTAGCTGGGTGACATGATGTAGTAGCTGGGTGACATCATAAACTAAATGGGTGACATGATGAAGTAGCTGGGTGACATGATGAAGTAGCTGGGTGACATGATAAAGTAGCTGGGTGACATGATAAACTAGCTGGTGACATGATGTAGTAGCTGGTGACATGATAAACTAGCTGGTGACATGATGTAGTAGCTGGGTGACATGATAAACTAGCTGGTGACATGATAAAGTAGCTGGGTGACATGATAAACTAGCTGGTGACATGATGTAGTAGCTGGTGACATGATAAACTAGCTGGTGACATGATAAAGTAGCTGGGTGACATGATAAACTAGCTGGTGACATGATGTAGTAGCTGGTGACATGATAAACTAGCTGGTGACATGATAAAGTAGCTGGGTGACATGATGTAGTAGCTGGGTGACATCATAAACTAAATGGGTGACATGATGTAGTAGCTGGGTGACATGATGAAGTAGCTGGGTGACATGATGAAGTACCTGGGTGACATGATGAAGTAGCTGGGTGACATGATAAAGTAGCTGGGTGACATGATGAAGTAGCTGGGTGACATGATGAAGTAGCTGGGTGACATGATGTAGTAGCTGGGTGACATGATGAAGTAGCTGGGTGACATGATGTAGTAGCTGGTGACATGATGTAGTAGCTCGGTGACATGATGTAGTAGCTGGTGACATGATGTAGTAGCTGGGTGACATGATGTAGTAGCTGGGTGACATGATGTAGTAGCTGGTGACATGATGTAGTAGCTGGGTGACATGATGTAGTAGCTGGGTGACATGATGTAGTAGCTGGGTGACATGATGTAGTAGCTGGGTGACATCATAAACTAAATGGGTGACATGATGAAGTAGCTGGGTGACATGATGAAGTAGCTGGGTGACATGATAAAGTAGCTGGGTGACATGATAAACTAGCTGGGTGACATGATGTAGTAGCTGGGTGACATGATGTAGTAGCTGGTGACATGATAAAGTAGCTGGGTGACATGATAAACTAGCTGGGTGACATGATAAACTAGCTGGGTGACATGATAAAGTAGCTGGTGACATGATAAACTAGCTGGTGACATGATAAACTAGCTGGGTGACATGATAAAGTAGCTAGTGACATGATAAACTAGCTGGGTGACATGATAAACTAGCTGGGTGACATGATAAAGTAGCTGGTGACATGATAAACTAGCTGGGTGACATGATAAAGTAGCTAGTGACATGATAAACTAGCTGGGTGACATGATAAACTAGCTGGGTGACATGATAAACTAGCTGGGTGACATGATAAACTAGCTGGTGACATGATGTAGTAGCTGGGTGACATGATAAACTAGCTGGGTGACATGATAAACTAGCTGGGTGACATGATAAAGTAGCTGGGTGACATGATAAACTAGCTGGTGACATGATGAAGTAGCTGGGTGACATGATAAACTAGCTGGGTGACATGATAAACTAGCTGGTGACATGATGAAGTAGCTGGGTGACATGATAAACTAGCTGGGTGACATGATAAAGTAGCTGGTGACATGATAAACTAGCTGGGTGACATGATAAACTAGCTGGTGACATGATAAACTAGCTGGGTGACATGATAAACTAGCTGGGTGACATGATGAAGTAGCTGGGTGACATGATAAACTAGCTGGTGACATGATAAACTAGCTGGGTGACATGATAAACTAGCTGGTGACATGATAAACTAGCTGGGTGATATGATAAACAAGCTGGGTGACATGATGTAGTAGCTGGGTGACATGATAAACTAGCTGGGTGACGTGATAAACTAGCTGGGTGACATGATGTAGTAGCTGGGTGACATGATAAACTAGCTGGGTGACATGATGTAGTAGCTGGGTGACATGATAAACTAGCTGGGTGACATGATGTAGTAGCTGGGTGACATGATAAACTAGCTGGTGACATGATGTAGTAGCTGGGTGACATGATAAACTAGCTGGTGACATGATGAAGTAGCTGGGTGACATGATAAACTAGCTGGTGACATGATGAAGTAGCTGGGTGACATGATAAACTAGCTGGGTGACATGATAAACTAGCTGGGTGACATGATAAAGTAGCTGGTGACATGATAAACTAGCTGGGTGACATGATAAACTAGCTGGGTGACGTGATAAAGTAGCTGGTGACATGATAAACTAGCTGGGTGACATGATAAACTAGCTGGGTGACGTGATAAAGTAGCTGGGTGACATGATGAAGTAGCTGGGTGACATGATAAACTAGCTGGTGACATGATAAACTAGCTGGGTGACATGATAAACTAGCTGGTGACATGATAAACTAGCTGGGTGATATGATAAACAAGCTGGGTGACATGATGTAGTAGCTGGGTGACATGATAAACTAGCTGGGTGACGTGATAAACTAGCTGGGTGACATGATGTAGTAGCTGGGTGACATGATAAACTAGCTGGGTGACATGATAAACTAGCTGGGTGACATGATGTAGTAGCTGGGTGACATGATAAACTAGCTGGGTGACATGATGTAGTAGCTGGGTGACATGATAAACTAGCTGGTGACATGATGTAGTAGCTGGGTGACATGATAAACTAGCTGGTGACATGATGAAGTAGCTGGGTGACATGATAAACTAGCTGGTGACATGATGAAGTAGCTGGGTGACATGATAAACTAGCTGGGTGACATGATAAAGTAGCTGGTGACATGATAAACTAGCTGGGTGACATGATAAACTAGCTGGGTGACGTGATAAAGTAGCTGGTGACATGATAAACTAGCTGGTGACATGATAAACTAGCTGGGTGACATGATAAACTAGCTGGGTGACATGATAAACTAGCTGGGTGACATGATGTAGTAGCTAGGTGACATGATAAACTAGCTGGGTGACATGATGTAGTAGCTGGGTGACATGATAAACTAGCTGGGTGACATGATAAACTAGCTGGTGACATGATAAACTAGCTGGGTGACATGATAAACTAGCTGGGTGACATGATGTAGTAGCTAGGTGACATGATAAACTAGCTGGGTGACGTGATAAACTAGCTGGGTGACATGATGTAGTAGCTGGGTGACATGATAAACTAGCTGGGTGACATGATAAACTAGCTGGGTGACATGATGTAGTAGCTGGGTGACATGATAAACTAGCTGGGTGACATGATGTAGTAGCTGGGTGACATGATAAACTAGCTGGTGACATGATGTAGTAGCTGGTGACATGATAAACTAGCTGGTGACATGATGAAGTAGCTGGGTGACATGATAAACTAGCTGGTGACATGATGAAGTAGCTGGGTGACATGATAAACTAGCTGGGTGACATGATAAAGTAGCTGGTGACATGATAAACTAGCTGGGTGACATGATAAACTAGCTGGGTGACATGATGTAGTAGCTGGGTGACATGATAAACTAGCTGGGTGACGTGATAAAGTAGCTGGTGACATGATAAACTAGCTGGTGACATGATAAACTAGCTGGGTGACATGATAAACTAGCTGGTGACATGATAAACTAGCTGGGTGACATGATAAACTAGCTGGGTGACATGATAAACTAGCTGGGTGACATGATAAACTAGCTGGGTGACATGATAAACTAGCTGGGTGACATGATGTAGTAGCTAGGTGACATGATAAACTAGCTGGGTGACATGATGTAGTAGCTGGGTGACATGATAAACTAGCTGGGTGACATGATAAACTAGCTGGTGACATGATAAACTAGCTGGGTGACATGATAAACTAGCTGGGTGACATGATGTAGTAGCTAGGTGACATGATAAACTAGCTGGGTGACATGATAAACTAGCTGGGTGACATGATAAACTAGCTGGTGACATGATAAACTAGCTGGGTGACATGATAAACTAGCTGGTGACATGATAAAGTAGCTGGGTGACATGATAAACTAGCTGGTGACATGATAAACTAGCTGGGTGACATGATAAACTAGCTGGGTGACATGATAAACTAGCTGGTGACATGATAAACTAGCTGGGTGACATGATAAACTAGCTGGTGACATGATAAAGTAGCTGGGTGACATGATAAACTAGCTGGGTGACATGATAAACTAGCTGGTGACATGATAAACTAGCTGGGTGACATGATAAACTAGCTGGTGACATGATAAAGTAGCTGGGTGACATGATAAACTAGCTGGGTGACATGATAAACTAGCTGGTGACATGATAAACTAGCTGGGTGACATGATAAACTAGCTGGTGACATGATAAAGTAGCTGGGTCCTTACCCAGCTACTTTATCATGTCACCAGCTAGTTTATTATAACATTTTCTTCTTTTTATAAATGTTACTAAATGAATTGCTAATTTAACATAAATGTGTGTAATCATAATATGTGCAACAAACAAAGAAATAAATGTTAGAGAATTGTAATATGGGTTTCATTCATAGCTGGGTGTTATGTCATTAAGGGCTATATTACGAGTGGCGCACAAACTGTAGCGCGCTAGCAGTATGGGGTAATTTGCGGCTCTTTGCACATGATGGAAATAGCATGTGTATTATGAGTTAAAAGTAAACGCATTTGATTGACCGCAACGTGCATCAAGTTAGAGCAACTTCAGAGCTCTGGTTCCGAACATAGGAATGTAAATATGCGTAACGCTCATCTGGGTTTGCAACTTAGTACTAACGTGGTCGGGTTAGTGCACATGAAGAATTGCTCTTCAATGCGCGTTATTAAAATATATATTTTTTTAATGAATTATTATACATACTGTAAAAAACATAATTTATGTAAGAACTTAACTTATAAATTAATTTCTTTCATATTGGCAAGAGTCCATGAGCTAGTGACGTATGGGATACACATTATTACCAGGAGGGGGCAAAGTTTCCCAAACCTCAAATGCCTATAAATACACCCCTCACCACACCCACAACTCAGTTTAACGAATAGCCAAGTAGTGAGGTGATAACAAAAGGAGTAAAAAAAGCATACAAAAAGAGGAACTGGAAATATAATTGTGCTTTTATAAAAAAAAAATATAACCAAAAAAAAGGGTGGGCCTCATGGACTCTTGCCAATATGAAAGAAATGAATTTATCAGGTAAGTTCTTACATAAATTATGTTTTCTTTCATGTAATTGGCAAGAGTCCATGAGCTAGTGACGTATGGGATAGAAATACCCAAGATGTTGAAGACCACAGAAGAGTCACTAGAAAGGGAAGGATAAAATAAAAACAGCTATTTCCGCTGAAAAAATTAAATCCACACAATAATTAAGATTTTCTTGAAAACAACTTAAATCAAAAGCAGTAGAATCAAACTGAAACAGCTGCCGAATATCTTTTCTACCAAAGACTGCTTCAGAAGAAGCAAAATACATTAATATGGTAAAAACAATAAAAGTATGCAAAGAAGAACAAATTAATGATTTGCAAATTTGATCATCTTTAGCTTCATTCTGAAAAAGCTCAAGAAATGACGACTGAACTTAATAGAATGAGCTGTAAATCTCTGAGGCGGAGGCTGACCTGCCTCCAAATAAGCCTCCAAAAGCTTTAACCAGGATGCCAAAGAAATGGCAGAGGCTTCCTAACCTTTTTTGGAACCAGAAAAACAACAAATAGACTAGAAGTCTTCTTCTGAAATCCTAATACCCTCGATATAGAATTACAAAGCTCTTACCACATCTAAAGGATGTAAAGAACTCTCAAAGAATTCTTTAGGATTAGAATACAAAGAAGGAACAACAATATTTCTACTAATGTTCAAATTCACAACCTTAGGAAAAAAAGAAGTCCACAAAACAACTTAACTAGATGAAAAAATCAGATAAAGGAGAAAGCTGATAAATCAGAAACTCTTCTAGCAGAAGAGATAGCCAAAAGAAACAACACTTTCCCAGAAAGTAGATAATCTTTAAAGAAAATATAGGCTTAAAAGAAAGAGCCTGCAAAATCCTTAAACCAAATTAAGACTCCAAAAAAGGAGAATTAATAAATGAACAGGCTTGATACAAACCAAAAGCCTGGACAAAACAGTGAATATCAGGAAGTTTAAACAATCTTTCTGGGAAATAAAACGGAACAGATTCTTGTCCCTTCAAAAAATCTGCAGACAAACTTATCCAAACCGTCCTGAAGAAACTGAGAAATCCTAGGAATTCTAAAAGAATGCCAAGAGAATTTACGAGAAGAACACCATAAAATATAGGTTTTCCAAACCTGATAATACATGTTCCTTGAAACAGACTTATAAGCCTGCAACATAGTTAAAAAAGTCAGAGAAAACCTCTATGACTAAACACTAATCAATTTCCATACCTTCAAATTAGCCATTTGAGATCCCGATGGAAAAAAGAGGTCCCTGAAACAAGATTGCTGGCCAAAGAAAAAATGGCCAAGGATGGCAACAGGACATCAGAACAGGATCCACATACCAAACATGTGAGGCCATGCTGATGCTATCAGAAACACATGAGACTGTTCCAATATGATCTTTAAGAACACCCTTGGAAGAAAAAAACATAATTTATGCTTACCTGATAAATTCCTTTCTCCTGTAGTGTAGTCAGTCCACGGGTCATCCATTACTTATGGGATATTAACTCCTCCCCAACAGGAAGTGCAAGAGGATCACCCAAGCAGAGCTGCTATATAGCTCCTCCCCTCTACGTCACACCCAGTCATTCGACCGAGAACCAAACGAGAAAGGAGAAACTATAGGGTGCAGTGGTGACTGGAGTATAATTTAAAAATTTAGACCTGCCATAAAAAACAGGGCGGGCCGTGGAATGACTACACTACAGGAGAAAGGAATTTATCAGGTAAGCATAAATTATGTTTTCTCCTGTTAAGTGTAGTCAGTCCACGGGTCATCCATTACTTATGGGATACCAATACCAAAGCTAAAAGTACACGGATGACGGGAGGGACAGGCAGGATCTTTATACGGAAGGGACCACTGCCTGAAGAACCTTTCTCCCAAAAACAGCCTCCGAAGAAGCAAAAGTGTCAAATTTGGAAAATTTGGAAAAAGTATGAAGAGAAGACCAAGTTGCAGCCTTGCAAATCTGTTCAACAGATGCCTCATTCTTAAAGGCCCAAGTGGAAGCCACAGCTCTAGTAGAATGAGCTGTAATTCTTTCAGGAGGCTGCTGTCCAGCAGTCTCATAGGCTAAACGTATTATGCTACGAAGCCAAAAAGAGAGAGAGGTAGCAGAAGCTTTTTGACCTCTCCTCTGTCCAGAATAAACGACAAACAGGGAAGAAGTTTGGCGAAAATCTTTAGTTGCCTGTAAATAAAATTTCAGGGCACGAACTACATCCAGATTGTGTAGAAGTCGTTCCTTCTTTGAAGAAGGGTAAGGACACAATGATGGGACAACAATCTCCTGATTGATATTCCTATTAGTGACTACCTTAGGTAAGAACCCAGGTTTAGTACGCAGAACTACCTTGTCTGAATGAAAAATCAGATAAGGAGAATCACAATGTAAGGCCGATAACTCAGAGACTCTTCGAGCCGAGGAAATAGCCATTAAAAACAGAACTTTCCAAGATAACAATTTAATATCAATGGAATGAAGGGGTTCAAACGGAACACCCTGTAAAACGTTAAGAACTAAATTTAAGCTCCATGGTGGAGCAACAGTTTTAAACACAGGCTTAATCCTGGCCAAAGCCTGGCAAAAGGCCTGAACGTCTGGAACTTCTGACAGACGTTTGTGTAAAAGAATGGACAGAGCTGAGATCTGTCCCTTTAAGGAACTAGCAGATAAACCCTTTTCTAAACCCTCTTGTAGAAAAGACAATATCCTAGGAATCCTAACCTTACTCCATGAGTAACTCTTGGATTCGCACCAATGTAAGTATTTACGCCATATTTTATGGTAAATCTTTCTGGTAACAGGTTTCCTAGCCTGTATTAAGGTATCAATTACTGACTCCGAAAATCCACGCTTTGATAAAATCAAGCGTTCAATTTCCAAGCAGTCAGCTTCAGAGAAATTAGATTTTGATGTTTGAAAGGACCCTGAATTAGAAGGTCCTGTCTCAGAGGCAGAGACCAAGGTGGACAGGATGACATGTCCACTAGATCTGCATACCAGGTCCTGCGTGGCCACGCAGGCGCTATTAGAATCACCGATGCTCTCTCCTGTTTGATCCTGGCAATCAATCGAGGAAGCATCGGGAAGGGTGGAAACACATAGGCCATCCCGAAGGTCCAAGGTGCTGTCAAAGCATCTACCAGGACCGCTCCCGGGTCCCTGGACCTGGACCCGTAACAAGGAAGCTTGGCGTTCTGGCGAGACGCCATGAGATCTATCTCTGGTTTGCCCCAAAGTCGAAGTATTTGGGCAAAGACCTCCGGATGAAGTTCCCACTCCCCCGGATGAAAAGTCTGACGACTTAGGAAATCCGCCTCCCAGTTCTCCACTCCAGGAATGTGGATCGCTGACAGGTGGCAAGAGTGAGACTCTGCCCAGCGAATTATCTTTGATACTTCCATCATCGCTAGGGAGCTTCTTGTCCCTCCTTGATGGTTGATGTAAGCTACAGTCGTGATGTTGTCCGACTGAAACCTGATGAACCCCCGAGTTGTTAACTGAGGCCAAGCCAGAAGGGCATTGAGAACTGCTCTCAATTCCAGAATGTTTATTGGAAGGAGACTCTCCTCCTGAGTCCATGATCCCTGAGCCTTCAGGGAATTCCAGACAGCGCCCCAACCTAGTAGGCTGGCGTCAGTTGTTACAATTGTCCAATCTGGTCTGCTGAATGGCATCCCCCTGGACAGATGTGGCCGAGAAAGCCACCATAGAAGAGAATTTCTGGTCTCTTGATCCAGATTCAGAGTAGGGGACAAATCTGAGTAATCCCCATTCCACTGACTTAGCATGCACAATTGCAGCGGTCTGAGATGTAGGCGTGCAAAGGGTACTATGTCCATTGCCGCTACCATTAAGCCGATTACCTCCATGCATTGAGCCACTGACGGGTGTTGAATGGAATGAAGGACACGGCAAGCATTTTGAAGCTTTGTTAACCTGTCTTCTGTCAGGTAGATCTTCATTTCTACAGAATCTATAAGAGTCCCCAAGAAGGGAACTCTTGTGAGTGGAAAGAGAGAACTTTTCTCTTCGTTCACCTTCCACCCATGCGACCTTAGAAATGCCAGTACTAACTCTGTATGAGACTTGGCAGTTTGAAAGCTTGACGCTTGTATCAGAATGTCGAGAAAAAAATGTACAAAATATAAACGTTTTTTATCACAGTCAAAGCACAATCTCACAGGTCTGCTGTGAGTGATTACCTCCCTCAAAATAATTTTTGAAGACCCTTGAGCTCTGTAGAGACGATCCGGATCATGCAGGGAGAGAAACAGACTTGTGACTGAATTTCTGATGCGTAGCAAAAGCGCCAAAATAGGCCCCTCCCCCTCACACACAGCAGTGAGGGAAGTTCAGTAAACTGTCTTAAATTAAAATAAACGACAGCCAAGTGGAAAAACAGTGCCCAAAACAATTTTTCACCCAGTACCTCAGATAATTAAACGATTTAACATGCCAGCAAAACGTTTAAAATCAAATAATATGAAATGTCATTAAACAGCCTGCTGCTAGATGTTCCCACTGCAAGTTAGGCTAAAAGTTATATGCATATAGTATTATCGCAGTGAAGTGCCATTCCCCAGAATACTGAAGTGTAAACATATATACATAACAGCCTGATACCAGTTGCTACTACTGCATTTAAGGCTGAACTTACATTATATCGGTATTGGCAGTATTTTCTCAGTCAATTCCATTCCTCAGAAAATAATATACTGCAACATACCTCTTTGCAGGTGAACCTGCCCGCTGCCCCCTAATCTGAAGTTTACCTCACTCCTCAGAATGGCTGAGAACAGCAAAATGAATCTTAGCTACGCCGGCTAAAATCATCCAAAAACTCAGGTAGATTCTTCTTCAAATTCTACCTGAGAAGGAACAACACACTCCGGTGCTGTTTTAAAATAACAAACTTTTGATTGAAGATATAAAAACTAAGTATAATCACCACAGTCCTCTCACACATCCTATCTATTAGTTGGGTGCAAGAGAATGACTGGGTGTGACGTAGAGGGGAGGAGCTATATAGCAGCTCTGCTTGGGTGATCCTCTTGCACTTCCTGTTGGGGAGGAGTTAATATCCCATAAGTAATGGATGACCCGTGGACTGACTACACTTAACAGGAGAAAACAGAGGCGGAAATATGTAGCTTGGTTGCAAAACCAAGACACTGCTAATACATCCACCATTTCCGTCTGAGGATCCCTGGACCTAAAAAGGTACATGGGAAATTAAGAAATCACATCTGTATAGAGATACCACTTCCTGGATGTAATACACTAACGGCTGAGATAACCCATCTCCCAAATGTCTAAACCTGAGATATAAATCGTAGAAATTATACAGGAGATAAATTCTACCTAAGAACGTATTCAAGATACTTCTTAATTGCTAAGGAAATGCAAGTCCCTATTTGATGACTGATATATGCCACAGTTGTGATATTGGGGGATATCTATCAAGCCGTCAACTGTGTTGCATTCGCCGGCATCAATATGCTTGCCTAACATCGCGGCCGCGGATCTCAATACGCTCTCTTTATTTATGAAGAAAGCCAGCAAAAAGATGCGCACCAAGTACGGGGCGATGAGCATCGGACTGTTGTTAACTAGCAGTCATTGATCTTGTGTCTATTCGGCTTTATCCCAACTTTATTCATACCCTGTTACTAAACGCTGCCACTATACTTAAATGTTTAACCCCTATCCCGCCGCTCCCGACCCCGCCGCAACTTAAATAATAAACGTATTAACCCATAAACTTCTGGCCTCCCACATCACCACCACTAACTAAACCTATTAACCCCTAAACCATCAGCCCCCCACATCGCCATAAACTAAATTAAGCTATTAACCCCTAAACCTAACAAGCCACTAACTTTAAATTACAACATCCCTATCTTCAAATAAATTTAAACTTACCTGTAGAATTAAAATAAACTATTTTAAACTATTAATTAACCTACCCTAACTATTATCCTACAATTAAATTAAACTACCAATTAAATAAAATAAATGACAAAACCTAACCCTACTCGAATTATTTAAATATACTATTAAACATTATTAAAAGTACTAAATTACCAAAAAAAAAACCAATGTTACAAAACCCCCCACTAAATTACGAAAAAACAACAACCACATTATCAAAAATAAAAAAGAATTACACCTAATCTAATAGCCCTATCAAAATAAAAAAGCCCCCCCAAAATAAAAACAAGGGCCTTTTGTGGGGCATTGCCCCAAAGATATCAGCTCTTTTAAGTGTAAAAAACAAAATACAAACACCCCCCCAACAGTTAAACCCACCACCAACCCAACCAACCCCCCAAAATAAAAAAACCTATCTAAAATAAACCTAAGCTCCCCATTGCCCTGTAGATGGCATCTGTATGGGCATTGCCCTTACAAGGGCATTTAGCTCTTTTACATGCCCAGACCCTAATCTAAAAATAAAACCCACCCAAAAAAACCTTACAAAAACCTAACACTAACCCCCAACAATCCACTTACAGTTCTTGAAGTCCCGCTTGAAGGATCCATCCAGCTGGAGAAGTCCTCATCCAGGCAGCAAGAAGTCTTCATCCAGAAGGTATCTTCTATCTTCATCCATCCGGCGCGGAGCGGATCCATCCTGAAGACATCCGGCGTGGAGCATCCTTTTCATACAGTCGCCGCCGTAAACTGGAACTTCAATGCAAGTGACGCCATCCATGTTGGCGTCCTTTGCATTCCTATTGGCTGAAAGATTTCAATCAGCCAATAGGAATTAGAGCTACTAAAATCCTATTGGCTGTTGAAACCGACCAATTGGAACAGCCAATAGAATGAGAGCTGCTCAAATCCTATCAGCCAATAGGATTTGAGCTCTCATTCTATTGGTTGATTGGAACAGCCAATAGAATGAGAGCTCAATCCTATTGCCTGATTGGAACAGCCAATAGGATTTTAGCAGCTCTAATCCTTTTGGCTGATTGAAATCTGTCAGCCAATAGGAATGCAAGTGACGCCATCTTGGATGGTGTCACTTGCATTGAAGTTCCAATTTACGGCGGCGACCGTATTAAGAGGATGCTCCGCGCCTGATGTCTTCAGGATGGACCCGCCCCACGCCGGATGGATGAAGATAGAAGATTGAAGCAGGACTTCAAGGACTGTACGTGGATCTTCGGGGGTTAGTGTTAGGTTTTTTTAAGGGTTTATTGGGTGGGTTTTAGTTTAAGATTAGGGTCTGGGCATGTAAAAGAACTAAATGCCCTTATAAGGGCAATGCCCATACAAATGCCCCTTTCAGGGCAATGGGGAGCTTAGGTTATTTTAATTGGGGGGGTGGGTTGTGTGGGTGGTGGGTTTAACTGTTGGGGGGGTGTTTGTATTTTTTTTTACAGGTAAAAGAGCTGATATCTTTGGGGCAATGCCCCACAAAAGGCCCTTTTAAGGGCCATTGGTAGTTTATTGTAGGCTAGGGTTTTTTTATTTTGGGGGGGACTTTTTTTTTTTTTTTTTTTGATAGGGTTATTAGATCAGGTGTAATTCTTTTTTATGTTTTATGTGGTGTTTTTTTCTTCGTAATTTAGTGTTTGTTTTTGTAACTTAGTTGTTTCCCCCGTAATGTAGTACTTTTAATAATTTTTAATAGTATATTTAAATCATTTGAGTAGGGTTAGGTTTCTTTAATATGTAATTTAGTTTATTTAATTGGTAGTTTAATTTAATTGTAGGATAATAGTTAAGGTAGGTTAATTAATAGTTTAAAATAGTTTATTTTAATTCTACAGGTTAGTTTAAATTTATTTGAAGATAGGGATGTTGTAATTTTAATTTAAAGTTAGCGGCTTGTTAGGTTTAGGGGTTAATAGCTTAATTTAGTTTATGGCGATGTGGGGGGATGACGGTTTAGGGGTTAATAGGTTTAGTTAGTGGTGGTAATGTGGGAGGCCAGAGGTTTAGGGGTTAATACATTTATTTAGGTTGCGGCGATGTCGGGGAGCGGCAGATTTGTGGTGTTTAGACTCAGGGTTTATGTTAGGGTGTTAGGTGTAAACGTTACTTGTTTTCTACCATAGAAATCAATGGGTTATATTTCTTTGTCTTGCAGCATCGAACATAAGCTTTTGCTGCTTTCAGACTCCCATTGATTTCTATGGCATCCGCGGCCTCCAGGGTGGCGTCCGAATAGCCGCGAGCATACCTGTTAAAAGTGTAGACAAAAAAGAAAGGGAGCGCCTAATGGCATAATATCGCCAAACACAGGATAAAAACCCAAATGGATCAAGGAACGTTGAAATGTTACTCACAAACAAGTTGGCACTACAGACTAGTGCATGCGAGCAGGCTGGCCTTTAACAGCAGCCAGTACGCTGACGCAGACTGGCCGGGCTATACCAGGTAGCCGCACAAGGAAGGATGTCTCAGTGTAAGGTGTCTTCCGGTTCAATCAGCATGTAGAGGTCTGGTAATGTACCTAGCGGGTCACAGCAACCATCAGCTGTTTGGAGGTATTGAAGCAAGAACTCGATCTTTTGGGATAGGTGGTATTAGATCCAATAAAATACACCAAAAGTATAAAATCTGATAGCACAGACAGAATCAGATGTGTTGTATTTAAAAGAAGATATTTATTTGAGCACTACAATGCGTTTCTCGGCCTTAGAGCTCTTGGCCGTTTCATCAGGTAGTATCTACACTTTTAGGGAACAGTGCACAGTTTTTTTCTGCACATCACGTACATACAATTTTAATCACATACAACATTTCAGAAATATAATGTTAAGTTTTTTCTGATATTGCTGGAATATTTAAGCTCAGTTATATTAGATTACGTTGTTTAGCACATTGGTCTTTATTTCCCCCACTTTGTGTACACTCACAAATCATTTTCACACCCATTATTACTTCACATAGCGCACCCTATTGTATGCCCAGGTGCATACGATTACAACACCTGTTAAAAGTTTGATAACTTGGAAAAAGTGTCAGAGCCGAATGTGTATTCGGAACATCTGTTATGAAGTAAGCATCGATCTGCGTCGGATTGAGACCGGCAAGTCGTATGTTACGTCACAAATTTCAACTTTTACCGGTCTGTAGGCTTTGATAACTAGGTCGGATCAATCTTGCAACAATTACGATGCGGAATTCCGTCGTATTTGCGGTTGACACATTGATAGACAGGCCCCATTGTCTGTCTGAAAGCAAAAATTAAAAGTTCTCTCCTAAAAGAGACCAAACCTAAAAGAGCTCAGAGTTCTAAAATATCGATTGGAAACCTCACCTCTTGAAGTTTCCAAACCCCTTGTGCTGTCAGAGACCCTCAGACAGCTCCCCAACCTGTAAGACTTGCATCCATTAAGAATACAGTCCAGGAAGGACAAACAAAAGGAACCCCCCTGAATAAAACGATGATAGTCTAATCACCAAATCAGAGAGAGTTGAGTGTTGGGATTTAAGAAAATCAACTGTGATATCTGAAAACAATCCCTGCACCATTGAATCAGTATGCAAAGCAAAAGAGGTCTCAGATGAAAAACAAGCAAAGGGAACCACGTCCGAAGCTGCAGTTATGAGACCTAAAACTTCCATGCACATAGCCACTAAAAGGAATGTTCTAGACTGTAAGTTAGACAGGCTAACGCCAATTACAATTGACTTTTGTCCGATAAAGACAAAGTCATGAACAGAGTCTATCTAGAAATCCAAAAAGAGGTGACCCTTGTCTGAGGAATCCCGAAACTCTTAGGTAAAATAAATCCTCTAACCATGTCTTGAAGAAACAAAACTAGTTAATTCATGAGAGATTCTAATAAAAGAAAATATTAAGCTAATACCAAGATACCATCCAAATAAGGAAACGCCACAATACCCTACTGTCTTATTACAGAAAGGGCACCCAGAATGTTTGAAAAGATTCATAAAGCTGTCGCTAGACCAAATGGAAGAGCGACAAATTGGTAAAGCTTATCTAAAAAAGAGAATCTCAGAACCAAAAGTGGTCTGAATAAAATAAAATGAGGATAAACGTTCTGTAAAATTGAGTGGACATGAAATGACCTTGCTGAACAAAAGGCATAATAGTCCTTATAGTCGCCAACTTGAAAGTTGAGACTCTTACAAAACAATATAAAGTCTTCAGATCCAAGATTGCACTGAATAAACCTTTCTTCTTTGGGACAAAGAATAGAATAGAATAGAAACCCAATCCCTGTTCCTGCTAAACAACTGGTATAAAAAAAATTCAGAGTGTACTAAGAAAGAATCTTCCCATAGAAGGTTTAATTCTAAAAATCTATTCAGACTCTAAGAATAATAAAGATTTTGGACTGAATTCATCCAAAAACAAATTAATCTGCCCCCCACCAGAAGAACTGGTTTGAGAACCGTACCTTCATGCAGTCGAATAACAAGTAATTATATAGCGTTTTCTCCCAGAAGGATAAAAAAACTATACGTTTTTTTTCAATGCTTGCAATCAGAGTTAACCAAATTAGCAGCTAAAAAACAGTTGTTATTATTACCCAAATAAATGGTACACAATAAATTGACCTCAAAAAGGCCAAAGGGCTGTATTAACCCTGCCGGGAAATAAATCTATGACCCTTAGATCTAGAACAAGCGTTTGTAGTCAGGACATTCACCAACCGATCTACATCACCGGACTAAAAGTAGGGCAGAAAAAACTCTAAACCTCCAGAAATAGTGGAGATAATAGAAATCAACAAATTATCCTTACAAGATAGAGATAATAAAATATATTTGAAATAATAATAATAAATATAGTAAACATAATTAAATGAATACATCTAAAGTAAATAAACAGTTATATACTTGAGAATCTGAAACTGCTTATGCTAACTGTTCAACAAAGGATTAGAGAACAGTAATGTCAGCCACAGATAAAGCTGAGCTAAAAATATAAACAGTACGTGATTATGCTCTACTAAGGTTATATTCAAATTCTAAAGAATCCTGAAAACAAGTACCAATTTCCTTAGAAATAGTAGTACAGTCCCAAGAGGGAATCAGAATAACCATTCTTTAGAACATAATACAGATAGTATATTGAATAGGAAAAAACCCTCAGGAGCAAATTAAAATCTTAAAATTTAGATTTTAAAATAACATACAGCCAGATTACGAGTTTTGAGCGCTATAGGGAAATTAATGACCGCAGCTTTTTCGGCGGTATTTCACTCCTTATAGCGTTGGTATTATAAGTTTACAAAAAGCAGGCGTTTGCGGGCGATATGGCAGCGTTAAGTTACATAACGCACCCAAATACCAGTGCTGCTTTGAGCTGCTTTGACGTGCTTGTGCACGATTTCCCTATAGACTTCAATGGGGAGAGCCGGCAAAAAAAAAGCCTAACACCTGCAATAACGGAGCGTAAAGCTCCGTAACGCAGCCCCATTAAAGTCTATGGGGGAAAAAATTTACGTTTACATCTAACAACCTAACATAAACCCCGAGTTTAAACACCCCTAATCTCCTGCCCCAACATCGCCGCCACCTACATTACACTTATTAACCCCTAATATGCCGCCCCCAACATCACTGCAACCTACATTACTGTTATTAACCCCTAATCTGCTGCCCCCAACATCGCTGCAACCTACATTACTGTTATTAACCCCTAATCTGCCGCCCCCAATCTCGTCGCCACCTAACTACACTTATTAACCCCTAATCTGCTGCCCCCAATGTCGCCTACACTATACTAAAGTTATTAACCCCTAAACCTAACCCTAAGTCTAACCCTAAAGTAACCTTTCACCCACACAACCAACCCCCCCAAATAAAATTCTAGCTAAAAAAACCTAAGCTAAAAGAGATTTAATTACACTGTCAGTGTAATTAAATCTCTTAGCATCTGGTAGTAAGGAATCTCTTTTAGCATCTGGTAGTAAGGAATAAGGGAATCCTTAATTTTTCACTGCAGCTTTGAGTTGTTTTTTCCAACGCTAAGGTTACACTCTTATCTTTTAAAAAACCTAAGCTACCCATTGCCCTGAAAAGGGCATTTGGATGGGCATTGTCCTTAAAAGGGCATTCAGCTCTTTTACATGCCCAAACCCTAAGCTAACAATTAAACCCACCCAATAAACCCTTAATAAAACCTAACACTAACCCCCGAAAATCCACTTAGTTTTTGAAGACCGGACATCCATCCTCATCCAGCCGGGAGAAGTCTTCATCCAAGCGGCAAGAAGTCGTTCTCCAGGCAGGCAGAAGTCTTCATCCAGACGGCATCTTCTATCTTCATCCTTCCGGCGCGGAGCGGCTCCATCTTCAAGACATCCAGCGCGGAGCATCCTCTTCATACAGTCCCAGCTGTACACTGAAGGTTCCCTTTAAGGGATGTCATCCAAGATGGCGTCCCTTGAATTCCGATTGGCTGATAGAAATCAGCCAATAAGAATTAAAGGGTAAAAAATCCTATTGGCTGATGCAATCAGCCAATAGGATTGAGCTTTAGTTCTATTGGCTGACGCAATCAGCCAATAGGATTGAGCTTTAATCCTATAGGCTGACGGAATCAGCCAATTGGATTGAGTTTGCATTCTATTGGCTGATTGGAACATACATAGACCTGACTCGTGGCAAATATAAGTAAAATAGATATATAAAGTGCCAAACTATAGCTGTGAGTGTCTTGAATAATGATACATACTTACTAAAAGACACCCATCCACATATAGCAGAAAGCCAAACCAGTACTGAAAACTATCAGCAGAGGTAATGGTATATAAGAGTATATTGTCAATCTGAAAAGGGAGGTAGGACCGATAACAGAGAACCCTTGAAAAGATTTCCCGTGAGAGAAACCGTAACATCAGTAGGCGATACTCTCTTCACATCCCTCTGACATACACTGTACTCTGAGAGGAATTGGGATTTCAGAATGCTTAGAAGCGCTTATCATAGAAGAAATCATAAACATCAAGCACAAACTTACTTCACCAACTCCATAGGAGGCAAAGTTTGTAAAACTGAATTGTGTGTGTGGTGAGGGGTGTATTTATAGGCATTTGAGGTTTGGGAAACTTTGACCCCTCCTGGTAGGATTGTATATCCCATACGTCACTAGCTCATGGACACTTGCCAATTACTTGAAAGAAATAGATATATTCTATGGATTATTTATAATATTTTATAGTATGATAATTAAAAAAAATATATTTTTAATATTTCAATAACGCGCATTGAAGATAGCGAAGTGCGTTACGCATTTTTTCCATTCAACACAGAAAATAATGTACTTTTTATTATGAAATATTTATATATATATATATATATATATATGTGTGTGTGTGTGTATATATATATATATATATATATACTTTTCATGTAAAGTACATATCTATACCTATATGTCTTTAGGAATAGATATACATCTGTATAGATATATATACTGTATGTATGTATATATATATATATATATATATATATATATATATATATATATATATATATATATATATATTTATATATTTACAATAAAAAGTACATTATCCTATAAGTGAAGAACATTGGAAAGTGAAATTTGTAAAGTAAAAGTACAGTAAAACATAAAAAGATATATATATATATTTATATGTGTGTGTGTGTGTGTGTGTGTGTATATATATGTATGTATATGTATGTGTGTGTGTATATATATATGTATGTATGTGTGTGTGTGTGTATATATATATATATATATATATATATGTGTGTTCCTTTGTTCATTGTAGCCCTTTGCAGTCAAATACCTGAGAAAATGACAAATAATTTGTATTCACTATTAATATTTAAAAAAGTGTTATTAAATATTTTTCATTCCAATGTTCTTCACATAATAGACAATGTTCTATGTATTTTTAAATAGATATTCCTATATATATATCTGTGTATATCTATACCTGTATATAATCCTATTAGTCCTAAAGCCTGTGTACATGGGCAAATTTTTTAAATACCACGGTTCCAACCCTTGCTCCCTCTCTTTCCCCCCTCTCTTTTGCGCTCTCTCTCCCCCCTCTCATTTGAGCTCTCTCTTCCCCCTCTTTTGCTCTCTCCCCCCTCTCGTGCTCTCTCCCCCCTCTTTTGCTCTATCCCCTCTTTTGCTCTCTCTCTCTCTCCCCCTCTCTTTTGCTCTCTCTCTCCCTCTCTTTTGCGCTCTCTCTCTCTCTCTCTCTCTCTCCCCCTCTCTGTTACTATCTCTCTCTCTCTCTCTCTCTCTCTTGCTCTCTCTCTCTCTCTCTCTCTCCCCCTCTCTGTTACTCTCTCTCTCCCCCTCTCTTTTGCTCTCTCTCTCCCCCTCTCTTTTGCTCTCTCTCTCCCCCTCTCTTTTGCTCTCTCTCTCCCCCCTCTCTTTTGCTCTCTCTCCCCCTATCTTTTGCTCTCTCTCCCCCATTTCTCTCTCTCTCTCCCCCTCTTTTGTTCTCTCTCTCTTCCCCTCTCTTTTGCTCTCTCTCCCCCTCTCTTTTGCTCTCTCTCCCCCTCTCTTTTGCGCTCTCCGCTCTCTTTTGCTCTCTCCCACTCTCTTTTGCTCTCTCCACTCTCTTTTGCTCTCTCCGCTCTCTTTTGCTCTCTCCCCTCTCTTTTGCTCTCTCCCCCTCTCTTTTGCTCTCTCCCCCTCTCTTTTGCTCTCTCTCTCTCTCTCTCTCCCCCTCTCTCTCCCCCTCTCTTTTGCTCTCTCTCTCCCCCTCTCTTTTGCTCTCTCTCTCCCCCTCTTTTGCTCTCTCTCCCCCCTCTCTTTTGCTCTCTCCGCTCTCTTTTGCTCTCTCCGCTCTCTTTTGCTCTCTCCCACTCTCTTTTGCTCTCTCCACTCTCTTTTGCTCTATCCGCTCTCTTTTGCTCTCTCCCATCTCTTTTGCTCTCTCCCCCTCTCTTTTGCTCTCTCTCCTTCTCTTTTGCTGTCTCCCCCTCTCTTTTGCTGTCTCCCCCTCTCTTTTGCTCTCTCTCTCCCATTTTTCTCTCTCTCTCCCCCTCTTTTGTTCTCTCTCTCTTCCCCTCTCTTTTGCTCTCTCTCCCCCTCTCTTTTGCTCTCTCTCTCCCCCTCTCTTTTGCTCTCTCCGCTCTCTCCCACTCTCTTTTGCTCTCTCCACTCTCTTTTGCTCTCTCCCCTCTCTTTTGCTCTCTCCCCCTCTCTTTTGCTCTCTCCCCCTCTCTTTTGCTCTCTCCCCCTCTCTTTTGCTCTCTCTCTCTCCCCCTCTCTTTTGCTCTCTCTCTCCCCCTCTCTTTTGCTCTCTCCCCCTCTCTTTTGCTCTCTCCCCATCTCTTTTGCTGTCTCCCCCTCTCTTTTGCTCTCTCTCTCTCCCCCTCTCTTTTGCTCCCTCTCTCCCCCTCTCTTTTGCTCTCTCTCTCCCCCTCTCTTTTGCTCTCTCTCTCCCCCTCTCTTTTGCTCTCTCTCTCCCCCTCTTTTGCTCTCTCTCCCCCTCTCTTTTGCTCTCTCTCTCCCCCTCTCTTTTGCTATCTCTCCCCCTCTCTTTTGCTATCTCTCCCCCTCTCTTTTGCTATCTCCCCCCCTCTTTTGCTCTCTCCCCCCCTCTCTTTTGCTCTCTCTCTCTCTCCCCCTCTCTTTTGCTCTCTCTCCCCCTCCCTCTCTTTTGCTCTCTCTCTCTCCCCTCTCTTTTGCTCTCTCTCTCCCCCTCTCTTTTGCTCTCTCTCTCCCCCTCTCTTTTGCTATCTCTCCCCCTCTTTTGCTCTCTCCCTCCCTCTCTTTTGCTCTCTCTCTCCCCCCCTCTCTTTTGCGCTCTCTCTCCCCCTCTCTTTTGCTCTCTCTCTCTCTCTCCCCCTCTTTTGCTCTCTCTCACCCCATCTATTTTGCTCTCTCTCTCCCCCTCTCTTTTGCTCTCTCTTCCCCTCTCTTTTGATCTCTCTCTCCCCCTCTCTTTTGCTATCTCTCCCCCTCTTTTGCTCTCTCTCTCCCTCTCTTTTGCTCTCTCTCTCTCCCCCCCTCTCTTTTGCGCTCTCTCTCCCCCTCTCTTTTGCTCTCTCTCTCTCCCCCTCTCTTTTGCTCTCTCTCACCCCCTCTCTTTTGCTCTCTCTCTCCCCCTCTCTTTTGCTCTCTCTCTCCCCCTCTTTTGCTCTCTCTCCCCCTCTCTTTTGCACTCTCTCTCCCCCTTTCTTTTGCTCTCTCTCTCCCCCTCTTTTGCTCTCTCTCCCCCTCTCTTTTGCTCTCTCTCTACCCCTCTCTTTTGCTATCTATCCCCCTCTCTTTTGCTATCTCTCTCCCCCTCTTTTGCTCTCTCTCCCCCTCTCTTTTGCACTCTCTCCCCCTCTCTTTTGCTCTCTCTCTCCTCCTCTCTTTTGCTATCTATCCCCCTCTCTTTTGCTATCTCTCTCCCCCTCTTTTGCTCTCTCTCCCCCTCTCTTTTGCACTCTCTCTCCCCCTCTCTTTTGCTCTCTCCCCCTCTCTTTTGCTGTCTCCCCCTCTCTTTTGCTCTCTCTCTCTCCCCCTCTCTTTTGCTCTCTCTCTCCCCCTCTCTTTTGCTCTCTCTCTCCCCCTCTCTTTTACTCTCTCTCTCCCCCTCTCTTTTGCTCTCTCTCTCTCCCCCTCTCTTTTGCTCTCTCTCACCCCGTCTCTTTTGCTCTCTCTCTCCCCCTCTCTTTTGCTCTCTCTCTCCCCCTCTTTTGCTCTCTCTCCCCCCTCTCTTTTGCTCTCTCTCTCCCCCTCTCTTTTGCTCTCTCTCTCCCCCTCTCTTTTGCTCTCTCTCTCCCCCTCTCTTTTGATCTCTCTCTCCCCCTCTCTTTTGCTATCTCTCCCCCTCTTTTGCTCTCTCTCTCCCTCTCTTTTGCTCTCTCTCTCCCCCCCTCTCTTTTGCGCTCTCTCTCCCCCTCTCTTTTGCTCTCTCTCTCTCTCCCCCTCTCTTTTGCTCTCTCTCACCCCCTCTCTTTTGCTCTCTATCTCCCCCTCTCTTTTGCTCTCTCTCTCCCCCTCTTTTGCTCTCTCTCCCCCTCTCTTTTGCACTCTCTCTCCCCCTTTCTTTTGCTCTCTCTCTCCTCCTCTTTTGCTCTCTCTCCCCCTCTCTTTTGCTCTCTCTCTCCCCCTCTCTTTTGCTATCTATCCCCCTCTCTTTTGCTATCTCTCTCCCCCTCTTTTGCTCTCTCTCCCCCTCTCTTTTGCACTCTCTCTCCCCCTCTCTTTTGCTCTCTCTCTCCCCCTCTTTTGCTCTCTCTCCCCCTCTCTTTTGCTCTCTCTCTCCCCCTCTCTTTTGCTATCTCTCCCCCTCTCTTTTGCTATCTCTCCCCTCTTTTGCTCTCTCTCCCCCTCTCTTTTGCTCTCTCTCTCTCTCCCCCTCTCTTTTGCTCTCTCTCCCCCTCCCTCTCTTTTGCTCTCTCTCCCCCTCTCTTTTGCTCTCTCTCTCCCCCTCTCTTTGGCTCTCTCTCTCCCCCTCTCTTTTGATCTCTCTCTCCCCCTCTCTTTTGCTATCTTTCCCCCTCTTTTGCTCTCTCTCTCCCTCTCTTTTGCTCTCTCTCTCTCTCTCTCCCCCCCCCTCTCTTTTGCGCTCTCTCTCCCCCTCTCTTTTGCTCTCTCTCTCTCCCCCTCTCTTTTGCTCTCTCTCACCCCGTCTCTTTTGCTCTCTCTCTCCCCCTCTCTTTTGCTCTCTCTCTCCCCCTCTTTTGCTCTCTCTCCCCCTCTCTTTTGCACTCTCTCTCCCCCTTTCTTTTGCTCTCTCTCTCCCCCCCCTCTTTTGCTCTCTCTCCCCCTCTCTTTTGCTCTCTCTCTCCCCCTCTCTTTTGCTATCTATCCCCCTCTCTTTTGCTATCTCTCCCCCTCTTTTGCTCTCTCTCCCCCTCTCTTTTGCTATCTCTCCCCCTCTCTTTTGCTATCTCTCCCCCTCTCTTTTGCTCTCTCTCTCCCCCTCTCTTTTGCTGTCTCTCGCCCCCTCTCTTTTGCACTCTCTCGCCCCCTCTCTTTTGCTGTCTCTCGCCCCCTCTCTTTTGCTCTCCCTCTGCTCTCTTTTGCTCTCTCTCCTCTCTTTTGCTCGCTTTCTCTCTTTTGCTCTTTCCCTCCTCTATTTTGGTCTCTATCTCCCCCTCCTCTCTCCCCTCTGTTTTTCTCTCTCACTTGACCATGCCGCTGCCACCACGGCTGCTCCAGTCAGCCATGCCCCTTCACGTGCGCTCCCGCCCGGCCACGCTCCTTGCCATGCCCGCCGGCCACGCCCCCATCACAGTACGCCCGGCCACGCCCCCACCAGGCAGCTTCCACAGTGCGCACTCCTCTGCTGCTCAAGGCCAGGTATGTTTGTCCTTGTGCAGTCTCTACTGCGCATGACTGCATCTGATAAACATACCTGGCCTTTTATTATATAGGATAGATATATAGGTATAGTGATACATTTTACCAAAAAACATTATATATATATATATATATATATATATATATATATATATATATATATATATATATATATATATATATATATATATATATGCAGTTTCCGTGCTTCCCTGAAGTCTATGGGAGAAAACATTAAAGTGGTCACGATATTTTGTTAGCGTGTGTCAGGTTCACGCAAACTTTTTACTTTCAACTTATAATACGAGCGCAACCCGATGCACAAGCACTAAATTGTGCTCCACTCGTAATCTAGCACTAAATATGTACTGGGGAGGACAGTGTGTGCCGTGCCTGAGTCTCTAATCTTCTGTTTGTAGCCTTCCCCCTGGACCCTGAGCTGCAAATCTCCTCGCTGCAGGTTGGTGCGCCGTCCGTGATCACATGTTCGTTCCGTCTCATCTACCCAATAGAAAGACTAGACGTCAGCATGTGGCTGGGCACTGAGCTAATAACCACAGACAATGAGACCCCAGAACTCACAGACACAGAAATAAACATCAACAGATCCTACAGCTGGGTCCCAACTGAAAAGGATGAGGGCAAACGGGTCAGATGCGAAGGTCACATGACATTTGAGCAAGACGGACCCCACCCGTTAATCAGAAGCACCGAACAAGTACTCAGCCTAAAATGTAATCACCTTACTGCTCTCTATATAATACATAGTCTGCTCTGCGTATTACACACTCACACACAATGCTCTGTGTATTACACACAGACACACACACTGTTCTGTGTATTACACACTCACACACAATGCTCTGTGTATTACACACAGACACACACACTGTTCTGTGTATTACACACTCACACACACTGCTCTGTGTATTACACACCCACTCACCTGTGTATTACACTCTCACACACTGCTCTGTGTATTACACTCACACACACTGCTCTGTGTATTACACACCCACTCACCTGTGTATTACACTCTCACACACTGCTCTGTGTATTACACTCACACACACTGCTCTGTGTATTACACACCCACTCACCTGTGTATTACACTCTCACACACTGCTCAGTGTATTAAACACTCACACACTGCTCTGTGTATTACTCACTCACACACACTGCTCTGTGTATTACACACCCACTGCTCTGTGTATTACACACACACACACCCACTGCTCTGTGTATTACACACAGACACACACACTGCTCTGTGTATTACACACTCACACACACTGCTCTGTGTATTACACACCCACTCACCTGTGCATTACACTCTCACACACTGCTCTGTGTATTAAACACTCACACACTGCTCTGTGTATTACACACTCACACACACTGCTGTGTGTATTACACACCCACTGCTCTGTGTATTACACACACACACACTGCTCTGTGTATTACACACAGACACACACACACTGCTCTGTATATAATACAGTCACACACACACACTGCTCTGTGTATAATACAGTCTCACACACACTGCTCTGTACACTGCTCTGTGTACACTAGTACCTACACTATTACCTGTTCTAGTAGCTACACTAGTACTTACACTAGTACATATAATAGTACCTGCACTAATACCTACACTAACACCTACACAAGTACCTATACTAGTACCTACACTAGTTACTTGACTAATACCTTTACTAGAACCTGCACTAGTACTTACACTAGAACCTGCACTAGTACCTAAACTAGTCTCTGCACTAGTACCTACACTAGTCTCTGCACTAGTACCTACACTAGAACCTGCACTAGTACCTACACTAGTCTCTGCACTAGTACCTACACTAGTCTCTGCACTAGTACCTACACTAGAACCTGCACTAGTGCCTACACTAGTCTCTGCACTAGTACCTACACTAGTATCTACACTAGTACATACACTAGAACCTGAACTAGTACCTACACTAGTCTCTGCACTAGTACCTACACTAGTATCTACACTAGTACCTACACTAGTACCTACACTAGTCTCTGCACAAGTACCTGCACTAATACCTACACTAGTATCTCCACTAATACCTACACTAGTCCCTGCACAAGTACCTGCACTAATACCTACACTAGTACCTACACTAGTCTCTGCACAAGTACCTGCACTAATACCTACACTAGTCTCTGCACAAGTACCTGCACTAATACCTACACTAGTCTCTGCACAAGTACCTGCACTAATACCTACACTAGTATCTCCACTAATACCTACACTAGTCTCTGCACAAGTACCTACACAAGTACCTACACTAGTCTCTGCACAAGTACCTGCAAGAATACCTGCACTAATACCTACACACCTACACTAGTCTCTGCACAAGTACCTGCACTAATACCTACACTAGTTTCTGCACAAGTACCTGCACTAATACCTACACTAGTCTCTGCACAAGTACCTCCACTAATACCTACACTAGTCTCTGCACAGGTACCTGCACTAATACCTACACTAGTCTCTGCACAAGTACCTACACTATTATCTGCACAAGTACCTGCACTAATACCTACACTAGTCTCTGCACAAGTACCTGCACTAATACCTACACAAGTCTCTGCACTAGTTTCTGCACAAGTACCTGCACTAATACCTACACTAGTCTCTACACAAGTACCTGCACTAATACCTACACTAGTCTCTGCACAAGTACCTGCACTAATACCTACACTAGTATCTCCACTAATACCTACACTAGTCTCTGCACAAGTACCTACACAAGTACCTACACTAGTCTCTGCACAAGTACCTGCACTAATACCTACACTAATACCCACACTAGTTTCTGCACAAGTACCTGCACTAATACCTACACTAATACCTACATTAGTCTCTGCACAAGTACCTGCACAAATACCTACACTAGTATTTCCACTAATACCTACACTAGTCCCTGCACAAGTACCTGCACTAATACCTACACTAGTACCTACATTAGTCTCTGCACAAGTACCTGCACTAATACCTACACTAGTCTCTGCAGAGGTACCTGCACTAATACCTACACTATTACCTGCACTAATACCTACACTAGTCTCTGCACTAATACCTACACTAGTCTCTGCACAAGTACCTGCACTTATACCTACACTAGTATCTCCACTAATACCTACACTAGTCTCTGCACAAGTACCTGCACTAATACCTACACTAGTCTCTGCACAAGTACCTGCACTAATACCTACCCTAGTCTCTGCACAAATACCTACACAAGTACCTACACTAGTCTCTGCACAAGTACCTGCACTAATACCTACACTAATACCTACACTAGTCTCTGCACTAATACCTACCCTAGTCTCTGCACAAGTACCTGCACTAATACCTACACTAGTATCTCCACTAATACCTACACTAGTCTCTGCACAAGTACCTGCACTAATACCTACACTAGTACCTACACTAGTCTCTGCACAAGTACCTACACTATTATCTGCACAAGTACCTGCACTAATACCTACACTAGTCTCTGCACTAGTACCTACACTAGTATCTACACTAGTACATACACTAGAACTTGAACTAGTACCTACACTAGTCTCTGCACTAGTACCTACACTAGTATCTACACTAGTACCTACACTAGTACCTACACTAGTCTCTGCACAAGTACCTGCACTAATACCTACACTAGTATCTCCACTAATACCTACACTAGTCCCTGCACAAGTACCTGCACTAATACCTACACTAGTACCTACACTAGTCTCTGCACAAGTACCTGCACTAATACCTACACTAGTCTCTGCACAAGTACCTGCACTAATACCTACACTAGTCTCTGCACAAGTACCTGCACTAATACCTACACTAGTATCTCCACTAATACCTACACTAGTCTCTGCACAAGTACCTACACAAGTACCTACACTAGTCTCTGCACAAGTACCTGCAAGAATACCTGCACTAATACCTACACTAGTCTCTGCACAAGTACCTGCACTAATACCTACACTAGTTTCTGCACAAGTACCTGCACTAATACCTACACTAGTCTCTGCACAAGTACCTCCACTAATACCTACACTAGTCTCTGCACAAGTACCTGCACTAATACCTACACTAGTACCTACACTAGTCTCTGCACAAGTACCTACACTATTATCTGCACAAGTACCTGCACTAATACCTACACTAGTCTCTGCACAAGTACCTGCACTAATACCTACACAAGTCTCTGCACTAGTTTCTGCACAAGTACCTGCACTAATACCTACACTAGTCTCTGCACAAGTACCTGCACTAATACCTACACTAGTCTCTGCACAAGTACCTGCACTAATACCTACACTAGTATCTCCACTAATACCTACACTAGTCTCCGCACAAGTACCTACACAAGTACCTACACTAGTC
Organism: Bombina bombina; assembly: GCF_027579735.1. Lineage (NCBI taxonomy): Eukaryota > Metazoa > Chordata > Amphibia > Anura > Bombinatoridae > Bombina > Bombina bombina. The sequence continues at coordinate 88,846 of NW_026511442.1, forward strand.
TCTGCACAAGTACCTGCACTAATACCTACACTAATACCTACACTAGTTTCTGCACAAGTACCTGCACTAATACCTACACTAATACCTACATTAGTCTCTGCACAAGTACCTGCACTAATACCTACATTAGTATTTCCACTAATACCTACACTAGTCCCTGCACAAGTACCTGCACTAATACCTACACTAGTACCTACATTAGTCTCTGCACAAGTACCTGCACTAATACCTACACTAGTCTCTGCAGAAGTACCTGCACTAATACCTACACTATTACCTGCACTAATACCTACACTAGTCTCTGCACTAATACCTACACTAGTCTCTGCACAAGTACCTGCACTAATACCTACACTAGTATCTCCACTAATACCTACACTAGTCTCTGCACAAGTACCTGCACTAATACCTACACTAGTCTCTGCACAAGTACCTGCACTAATACCTACCCTAGTCTCTGCACAAGTACCTACACAAGTACCTACACTAGTCTCTGCACAAGTACCTGCACTAATACCTACACTAGTCTCTGCACAAGTACCTGCACTAATACCTACACTAGTCTCTGCACAAGTACCTGCACTAATACCTACACTAGTATCTCCACTAATACCTACACTAGTCTCTGCACAAGTACCTGTACTAATACCTACACTAGTACCTACACTAGTCTCTGCACAAGTACCTACACTATTATCTGCACAAGTACCTGCACTAATACCTACACTAGTCTCTGCACAAGTACCTGCACTAATACCTACACAAGTCTCTGCTCTAGTTTCTGCACAAGTACCTGCACTAATACCTACACTAGTCTCTGCACAAGTACCTGCACTAATACCTACACTAGTCTCTGCACAAGTACCTGCACTAATACCTACACTAGTATCTCCACTAATACCTACACTAGTCTCTGCACAAGTACCTACACAATTACCTACACTAGTCTCTGCACAAGTACCTGCACTAATACCTACCCTAGTCTCTGCACAAGTACCTGCACTAATACCTACACTAGTATCTCCACTAATACCTACACTAGTCTCTGCACAAGTACCTGCACTAATAACTACACTAGTACCTACACTAGTCTCTGCACAAGTAACTACACTATTATCTGCACAAGTACCTGCACTAATACCTACACTAGTCTCTGCACAAGTACCTGCACTAATACCTACACTACTCTCTGCACTAGTTTCTGCACAAGTACCTGCACTAATACCTACACTAGTCTTTGCACAAGTACCTGCACTAATACCTACACTAATACCTACACTAGTATCTGCACAAGTACCTGCACTAATACCTACACTAGTTTCTGCACAAGTACCTGAACTAATACCTACACTAGTCTCTACACAAGTACCTGCACTAATACCTACACAAGTACCTACACTAGTTTCTGCACAAGTACCTGCACTGATACCTACACTAATACCTACACTAGTCTCTGCACAAGTACCTGCACTAATACCTACACAAGTACCTACACTAGTCTCTGCACAAGTACCTGCACTAATACCTACACTAATACCTACACTAGTCTCTGCACAAGTACCTGCACTAATACCTACACAAGTACCTACACTAGTCTCTGCACAAGTATCTGCACTAATACCTACACTAGTCTCTGCACAAGTACCTGCATAATACCTACACTAATACCTACACTAGTTTCTGCACAAGTACCTGCACTAATACCTACACTAATACCTACACTAGTCTCTGCACAAGTACCTGTACTAATACCTACACAAGTACCTACACTAGTTTCTGTACAAGTACCTGCACTAATACCTACACTAGTCTCTGCACAAGTACCTGCACTAATACCTACACTAGTTTCTGCATAAGTACCTGCACTAATACCTACACTAGTCTCTGCACAAGTACCTGCACTAATACCTACACTAGTCTCTGCACAAGTACCTGCACTCATACCTACACTAGTACCTACACAAGTACCTACACTAGTCTCTGCACAAGTACCTGCACTAATACCTACACTAGTCTCTGCACAAGTACCTGCACTAATACCTACCCTAGTCTCTGCACAAGTACCTGCACTAATACCTACACTAGTATCTCCACTAATACCTACACTAGTCTCTGAACAAGTACCTGCACTAATACCTACACTAGTACCTACACTAGTCTCTGCACAAGTACCTACACTATTATATGCACAAGTACCTGCACTAATACCTACACTAGTCTCTGCACAAGTGCCTGCACTTATACCTACACTAGTCTCTGCACTAGTTTCTGCACAAGTACCTGCACTAATACCTACACTAGTCTTTGCACAAGTACCTGCACTAATACCTACACTAATACCTACACTAGTATCTGCACAAGTACCTGCACTAATACCTACACTAATACCTACACTAGTTTCTGCACAAGTACCTGCACTAATACCTACACTAGTCTCTGCACAAGTACCTGCACTAATACCTACACAAGTACCTACACTAGTTTCTGCACAAGTACCTGCACTAATACCTACACTAATACCTACACTAGTCTCTGCACAAGTACCTGCACTAATACCTACACAAGTACCTACACTAGTTTCTGCACAAGTACCTGCACTAATACCTACACTAATACCTACACTAGCCTCTGCACAAGTACCTACACAAGTACCTACACTTGTCTCTGCACAAGTACCTGCACTAATACCTACACAAGTACCTACATTATTATCTACACTAGTACTTACACTAATACCTACACAAGTACTTACACCAATTGTCACTAATATCTATATTAGTACCTACACTAATACCTACACAAGTACCTACACTAGTACTTACACTAATACCTACACAAGTACCTACACTAGTACTTACACTAATACCTACACAAGTACCTGCACTAGTACCTACACTTGTCTCTGCACAAGTACCTGCACTAATACCTACACAAGTACTTACACTTGTCTCTGCACTAATACCTACACTAGTACCTACACTAATATCTACACTAGTACCTACACTAATACCTACACAAGTACCTACACTAGTACTTACATTAATACCTACACAAGTACCTGCACTAGTACCTACACTTGTCTCTGCACAAGTACCTTCACTAATACCTACACAAATGCCTACATTAATATCTACACTAGTGCTTACACTAATACCTACACTAGTACTTACACTAATACCTACACAAGTACCTACATTAGTATCTACACTAGTACTTACACTAATACCTACACAAGTACCTACATTAGTATCTACACTAGTACGTACACTAATACCTACACAAGTACCTACATTAGTATTTACACTAGTACTTACACTAATACCTACACAAGTACCTACATTAGTATCTACACTAGTACTTACACTAATACCTACACAATTACCTACATTAGTATCTACACTAGTACTTACACTAATACTTACACAAGTACTTACACTTAGCCAAAGCTCTGGGATGCAGAAGTAACAGTTTCTGTTCATCAGGTTTTCCGAGAGATCCTGAACTTTCCATCCTGCCGGCACCCACAGTAGCCAAGGGAGAGAATGTCACAATACAATGTACAGTCCCAGGTGCATCAGACACGGTGACCATATGGAAAGTGTGTGACACTGGATCAATACTCTTGCAGGACAAGCAGGGGACAGTGCATATAGACAGCGTGCAACCCCACGACTCCGGTGTATACAAGTGTAGGACCAACAATACGCTAGGAGAAAGAGAGACAGAAGAATTACTGACTGTAGAATGTAAGTTATAGATCTGTACAGGATTTCTGGATCCCTGTGCATAATTATCCTGTAGAATGTAAGTTATAGATCTGTACAGGATTACTGGATCCCTGTGTATAATTATCCTGTAGAATGTAAGTTATAGATCTGTACAGGATTACTGGATCCCTGTGTATAATTATTCTGTAGAATGTAAGTTATAGATCTGTGCAGGATTACTGGATCCCTGTGTATAATTATTCTGTAGAATGTAAGATATAGATCTGTGCAGGATTACTGGATCCCTGTGTATAATTATTCTGTAGAATGTAAATTATAGTTCTGTGCAGGATTACTGGATCCCTGTGTATAATTATCCTGTAGAATGTAAGTTATAGATCTGTGCAGGATTACTGGATCCCTGTGTATAATTATCCTGTAGCATGTAAGTTATAGATCTCTGCAGGTTACTGGATCCCTGTGTATAATTATCCTGTAGCATGTAAGTTATAGATCTGTGCAGGTTACTGGATCCCTGTGTATAATTATGCTGTAGAATGTAAGTTATAGATCTGTGCTGGTTACTGAATCCCTGTGTATAATTATCCTGTAGAATGTAAGTTATAGATCTGTGCAGGATTACTGGATCCCTGTGTATAATTATCCTGTAGAATGTAAGTTATAGGTCTGTGCAGGTTACTGGATCCCTGTGTATAATTATCCTGTAGAATGTAAGTTATAGATCTGTGCTGGTTACTGGATCCCTGTGTATAATTATCCTGTAGCATGTAAGTTATTGATCTGTGCAGGATTACTGGATCCCTGTGTATAATTATCCTGTAGCATGTAAGTTATAGATCTGTGCAGGTTACTGGATACCTGTGTATAATTATTCTGTAGCATGTAAGTTATAGATCTGTACTAGATTACTGGATCCCTGTGTATAATTATCCTGTAGAATGTAAGTTATAGATCCGTACGGGATTACTGAATCCCTGTGTATAATTATCCTGTAGAATGTAAATTATAAATCCGTACAGGATTACTGGATCCCTGTGTATAATTATCCTGCAGAATGTAAGTTATAGATCTGTGCTGGTTACTGGATCCCTGTGTATAATTATACTGTAGCATGTAAGTTATAGATCTGTGCTGGATTACTGGATCCCTGTGTATAATTATCCTGTAGAATGTAAGTTATAGATCTGTGCAGGTTACTGGATCCCTGTGTATAATTATCCTGTAGAATGTAAGTTATACATCTGTGCAGGATTACTGGATCCCTGTGTATAATTATCCTGTAGAATGTAAGTTATAGATCTGTGCTGGTTACTGGATCCCTGTGTATAATTATCCTGTAGAATGTAAGTTATAGATCTCTGCAGGTTACTGGATCCCTGTGTATAATTATCCTGTAGAATGTAAGTTATAGATCTGTGCTGGTTACTGGATCCCTGTGTATAATTATCCTGTAGAATGTAAGTTATAGATCGGTGCAGGTTACTGGATCCCTGTGTATAATTATCCTGTAGAATGTAAGTTATAGATCTGTGCAGGTTACTGGATCCCTGTGTATAATTATCCTGTAGCATGTAAGTTATAGATCTGTGCAGGATTACTGGATCCCTGTATATAATTATCCTGTAGAATGTAAGTTATAGATCTGTGCAGGTTACTGTATCCCTGTGTATAATTATCCTGTAGAATGTAAGTTATAGATCTGTACAGGATTACTGGATCCCTGTGTATAATTATTCTGTAGAATGTAAGTTATAGATCTGTGCAGGATTACTGGATCCCTGTTTATAATTATTCTGTAGAATGTAAGTTATAGATCTGTGCAGGATTACTGGATCCCTGTGTATAATTATTCTGTAGAATGTAAGTTATAGTTCTGTGCAGGATTACTGGATCCCTGTGTATAATTATCCTGTAGAATGTAAGTTATAGATCTGTGCAGGTTACTGGATCCCTGTGTATAATTATCCTGTAGAATGTAAGTTATAGATCTGTGCAGGTTACTGGATCCCTGTGTATAATTATCCTGTAGAATGTAAGTTATAGATCTGTGCAGGTTACTGGATCCCTGTGTATAATTATCCTGTAGAATGTAAGTTATAGATCTGTGCAGGTTACTGGATCCCTGTGTATAATTATCCTGTAGAATGTAGGTTAAAGATCTCTGCAGGTTACTGGATCCCTGTGTATAATTATCCTGTAGAATGTAAGTTATAGATCTGTGCAGGATTACTGGATCCCTGTGTATAATTATCCTGTAGAATGTAAGTTATAGATCTGTGCTGGTTACTGGATCCCTGTGTATAATTATCCTGTAGAATGTAAGTTATAGATCTCTGCAGGTTACTGGATCCCTGTGTATAATTATCCTGTAGAATGTAAGTTATAGATCTGTGCTGGTTACTGGATCCCTGTGTATAATTATCCTGTAGAATGTAAGTTATAGATCTGTGTAGGTTACTGGATCCCTGTGTATAATTATCCTGTAGAATGTAAGTTATAGATCTGTGCAGGTTACTGGATCCCTGTGTATAATTATCCTGTAGAAAGTAAGTTATAGATCTGTGCAGGTTACTGGATCCCTGTGTATAATTATCCTGTAGAAAGTAAGTTATAGATCTGTGCAGGTTACTGGATCACTGTGTATAATTATCCTGTAGAATGTAAGTTATAGATCTGTGCAGGTTACTGGATCCCTGTGTATAATTATCCTGTAGAATGTAAGTTATACATCTGTGCAGGATTACTGGATCCCTGTGTATAATTATCCTGTAGAATGTAAGTTATAGATCTGTGCTGGTTACTGGGTCCCTGTGTATAATTATCCTGTAGAATGTAAGTTATAGATCTCTGCAGGTTACTGGATCCCTGTGTATAATTATCCTGTAGAATGTAAGTTATAGATCGGTGCAGGTTACTGGATCCCTGTGTATAATTATCCTGTAGAATGTAAGTTATAGATCTGTGCTGGTTACTGGATCCCTGTGTATAATTATCCTGTAGAATGTAAGTTATAGATCTGTGCAGGTTACTGGATCCCTGTGTATAATTATCCTGTAGCATGTAAGTTATAGATCTGTGCAGGATTACTGGATCCCTGTATATAATTATCCTGTAGAATGTAAGTTATAGGTCTGTACAGGATTACTGGATCCCTGTGTATAATTATCCTGTAGAATGTAAGTTATAGATCTGTACAGGATTACTGGATCCCTGTGTATAATTATTCTGTAGAATGTAAGTTATAGATCTGTGCAGGATTACTGGATCCCTGTGTATAATTATTCTGTAGAATGTAAGTTATAGATCTGTGCAGGATTACTGGATCCCTGTGTATAATTATTCTGTAGAATGTAAGTTATAGTTCTGTGCAGGATTACTGGATCCATGTGTATAATTATCCTGTAGAATGTAAGTTATAGATCTGTGCAGGTTACTGGATCCCTGTGTATAATTATCCTGTAGAATGTAAGTTATAGATCTGTGCAGGTTACTGGATCCCTGTGTATAATTATCCTGTAGAATGTAAGTTATAGATCTGTGCAGGTTACTGGATCCCTGTGTATAATTATCCTGTAGAATGTAAGTTATAGATCTGTGCAGGTTACTGGATCCCTGTGTATAATTATCCTGTAGAATGTAGGTTAAAGATCTCTGCAGGTTACTGGATCCCTGTGTATAATTATCCTGTAGAATGTAAGTTATAGATCTGTGCAGGATTACTGGATCCCTGTGTATAATTATCCTGTAGAATGTAAGTTATAGATCTGTGCTGGTTACTGGATCCCTGTGTATAATTATCCTGTAGAATGTAAGTTATAGATCTCTGCAGGTTACTGGATCCCTGTGTATAATTATCCTGTAGAATGTAAGTTATAGATCTGTGTAGGTTACTGGATCCCTGTGTATAATTATCCTGTAGAATGTAAGTTATAGATCTGTGCAGGTTACTGGATCCCTGTGTATAATTATCCTGTAGAATGTAAGTTATAGATCTGTGCAGGTTACTGGATAACTGTGTATAATTATTCTGTAGAATGTAAGTTATAGATCTGTGCAGGATTACTGGATCCCTGTGTATAATTATCCTGTAGAATGTAAGTTATAGATCTGTGCAGCTTACTGGATCCCTGTGTATAATTATCCTGTAGAAAGTAAGTTATAGATCTGTGCAGGTTACTGGATCCCTGTGTATAATTATCGAGTAGAATGTAAGTTATAGATCTGTGCTGGTTACTGGATCCCTGTGTATAATTATCCTGTAGAATGTAAGTTATAGATCTCTGCAGGTTACTGGATCCCTGTGTATAATTATCCTGTAGAATGTAAGTTATAGATCTGTGCAGGTTAATGGATCCCTGTGTATAATTATCCTGTAGAATGTAAGTTATAGATCTGTGCTGGTTACTGGATCCCTGTGTATAATTATCCTGTAGAATGTAAGTTATAGATCTGTGCAGGTTACTGGATCCCTGTGTATAATTATCCTGTAGCATGTAAGTTATAGATCTGTGTAGGATTACTGGATCCCTGTATATAATTATCCTGTAGAATGTAAGTTATAGATCTGTGCAGGTTACTGGATCCCTGTGTATAATTATCCTGTAGAATGTAAGTTATAGATATGTGCAGGTTACTGGATCCCTGTGTATAATTATCCTGTAGAATGTAAGTTATAGATGTCTGCAGGTTACTGGATCCCTGTGTATAATTATACTGTACAATGTAAGTTATAGATCTATGCAGGTTACTGGATCCCTGTGTATAATTATCCTGTAGAATGTAAGTTATAGATCTGTGCTGGTTACTGGATCCCTGTGTATAATTATCCTGTAGAATGTAAGTTATAGATCTGTGCAGGTTACTGGATCCCTGTGTATAATTATCCTGTAGAATGTAAGTTGCAGGTTACTGGATCCCTGTGTATAATTATCCTGTAGAATGTAAGTTATAGATCTGTGCATGTTACTGGATCCCTGTGTATAATTATTCTGTAGCATGTAAGTTATAGATCTGTGCAGGATTACTGGATCACTGTGTATAATTATCCTGTAGAATGAAAGTTATAGATCTGTGCAGGTTACTGGATCCCTGTGTATAATTATCCTGTAGAATGTAAGTTATAGATCTGTACAGGATTACTGGATCCCTGTGTATAATTATCCTGTAGAATGTAAGTTATAGATCTGTGCAGGTTACTGGATCCAAGTGTATAATTATCCTGTAGAATGTAAGTTATAGATCTGTGCTGGTTACTGGATCCCTGTGTATAATTATCCGGTAGAATGTAAGTTATAGATCTGTGCAGGTTACTGGATCCCTGTGTATAATTATCCTGTAGAATGTAAGTTATAGATCTGTGCAGGTTACTGGATCCCTGTGTATAATTATCCTGTAGAATATAAGTTATAGATCTGTGCAGGATTACTGGATCCCTGTGTATAATTATCCTGTAGAATGTAAGTTATAGATCTGTGCAGGTTACTGGATCCCTGTGTATAATTATCCTGTAGAAAGTAAGTTATAGATCTGTGCAGGATTACTGGATCCCTGTGTATAATTATCCTGTAGAATGTAAATTATAGATCTGTGCAGGTTACTGGATCCCTGTGTATAATTATCCTGTAGAATGTAAGTTATAGATCTCTGCAGATTACTGGATAACTGTGTATAATTATCCTGTAGAATGTAAGTTATAGATCTGTGCTGGTTACTGGATCCCTGTGTATAATTATCCTGCAGAATGTAAGTTATAGATCTGTGCAGGTTACTGGATCCCTGTGTATAATTAACCTGTAGAATGTAAGTTATACATCTGTGCAGGATTACTGGATCCCTGTGTATAATTATCCTGTAGAATGTAAGTTGCAGGTTACTGGATCCCTGTGTATAATTATCCTGTAGAATGTAAGTTATAGATCTGTGCATGTTACTGGATCCCTATGTATAATTATTCTGTAGCATGTAAGTTATAGATCTGTGCAGGATTACTGGATCACTGTGTATAATTATCCTGTAGAATGAAAGTTATAGATCTGTGCAGGTTACTGGATCCCTGTGTATAATTATCCTGTAGAATGTAAGTTATAGATCTGTACAGGATTACTGGATCCCTGTGTATAATTATCCTGTAGAATGTAAGTTATAGATCTGTGCAGGTTACTGGATCCAAGTGTATAATTATCCTGTAGAATGTAAGTTATAGATCTGTGCTGGTTACTGGATCCCTGTGTATAATTATCCGGTAGAATGTAAGTTATAGATCTGTGCAGGTTACTGGATCCCTGTGTATAATTATCCTGTAGAATGTAAGTTATAGATCTGTGCAGGTTACTGGATCCCTGTGTATAATTATCCTGTAGAATATAAGTTATAGATCTGTGCAGGATTACTGGATCCCTGTGTATAATTATCCTGTAGAATGTAAGTTATAGATCTGTGCAGGTTACTGGATCCCTGTGTATAATTATCCTGTAGAAAGTAAGTTATAGATCTGTGCAGGATTACTGGATCCCTGTGTATAATTATCCTGTAGAATGTAAATTATAGATCTGTGCAGGTTACTGGATCCCTGTGTATAATTATCCTGTAGAATGTAAGTTATAGATCTCTGCAGATTACTGGATCCCTGTGTATAATTATCCTGTAGAATGTAAGTTATAGATCTGTGCTGGTTACTGGATCCCTGTGTATAATTATCCTGCAGAATGTAAGTTATAGATCTGTGCAGGTTACTGGATCCCTGTGTATAATTATCCTATAGAATGTAAGTTATAGATCTGTGCAGGTTACTGGATCCCTGCGTATAATTATCCTGTAGAATGTAAGTTATAGATCTGTGCTGGTTACTGGATCCCTGTGTATAATTATCCTGTAGAATGTAAGTTATAGATCTGTGCTGGTTACTAGATCCCTGTGTATAATTATCCTGTAGAATGTAAGTTATAGATCTGTGCTGGTTACTGGATCCCTGTGTATAATTATCCTGTAGAATGTAAGTTATAGATCTGTGCTGGTTACTGGATCCCTGTGTATAATTATCCTGTAGAATGTAAGTTATAGATCTCTGCAGGTTACTGGATCCCTGTGTATAATTATCCTGTAGAATGTAAGTTATAGATCTGTGCTGGTTACTGGATTCCTGTGTATAATTATCCTGTAGAATGTAAGTTATAGATCTGTGCTGGTTACTGGATCCCTGTGTATAATTATCCTGTAGAATGTAAGTTATAGATCTGTGCTGGTTACTAGATCCCTGTGTATAATTATCCTGTAGAATGTAAGTTATAGATCTGTGCTGGTTACTGGATCCCTGTGTATAATTATCCTGTAGAATGTAAGTTATAGATCTATGCAGGTTACTGGATCCCTGTGTATAATTATCCTGTAGAATGTAAGTTATAGATCTGTGCTGGTTACTGGATTCCTGTGTATAATTATCCTGTAGAATGTAAGTTATAGATCTGTGCTGGTTACTGGATCCCTGTGTATAATTATCCTGTAGAATGTAAGTTATAGATCTGTGCTGGTTACTAGATCCCTGTGTATAATTATCCTGTAGAATGTAAGTTATAGATCTGTGCTGGTTACTGGATCCCTGTGTATAATTATCCTGTAGAATGTTAGTTATAGATCTCTGCAGGTTACTGGATCCCTTTGTATTTCTGTATCTCACCTATATTTAGTATATTTTTGTCATGCTATAATTAAGTGCTCACGTCTTTTATTCCCAGATGCACCAAGAAACACAGTGATTTCAGCATCTTCCCCTATAGTGGATGAGGGGGGCTCAGTGACCCTGTCCTGTGTTAGTGAGGGTGTACCAGCCCCCAGGATCTCGCTGCACCAGCACTTACCATCAGGAGAGTCTCTACAACTCTCTGCTTACTCAGAGGCGCATCTGACAAACGTGCAGAGTAGAAGCAGCGGGGTCTATGAGTGTATTTCCGTTAACAAACTGGGGAGTGAATACAACACACTGGAGCTACTGGTACAAGGTGAGAAGAATGTCTCATCACTCCGTATACAATGTACGTACAATACACAATTGTATCCCACGGTATGAACGGGACATCAAAGGACCACTCAATGCAGTAGAATTGCATAACTAACAAGTGCATCATAAATAGACAATGATTCAACACTTACTTTATTTTTCTCCCATTTTCCGGCCCCTTGTATCATGTGACAGACATCAGCCAATCACAGACTAGTATAAATATACCCTGCTTGTGCACCTGCTCAGTTGGATAAAAAGACTAGACATGGAGTAATGGAATTAAATAGCAAAGTTTCCTAAAACTGCTGCTGTTTCTGAATCATAAAAGTTTTGTTCTGACCTGAGTGTCCCTTTAAACACTTTGATATAAATTTGTCTGCAATATACGTTCATTATTTATTTTGTCCCCTTTTCCTGTAATTCAATTCTGAAATTGTGAGTATTTCAGTTCCTGTTAGAAATACAAGTACAGAACACTGTTATATCCCACACAGCTATTGGCTGCACACTTTAGTGACCTATTTATAACTGTCTCTAATTGGCCCTAGCAGAGAAGGTAACCTAAGTTGCAACATGGCAGCTCCTATTATTTTATAGACACTTTGGGGCCAATTTATCACAGCCCGAATGGGGCCATATACCTCTGTTTCCGTGTGAGTCTTCAGGCTCGCCGGAAACAGTAGTTATGACGCAGCGGTCTTAAGACCGCTGCTCCTTAACTCGTACGCCACCTCTGAGGTGGCGTCCAGCAATCCGCCCAATCACATACAATAGGATTGATTGACACCCCCTGCTAGCGGCTGATAGGCCGCAAATCTGCACGGGCGGCATTGCACAAGCAGTTCACCAGAACTGCTTGTGTGTGCAATGATAAATGCAGAGAGCGTATGCTGTCGGCATTTATTGATGTGCAGCGGACAGGATCGCTACAGCGGATCATGTCCGTCCGCACAATGGTAAATCTACCCCTAAAGCTTTAAACTTATTTTGTCAATGTGACGACCACAATTATCCAACCCTGCGCCAGTCACTTATTTGGCACAGAAAGGGTTATCAGACCCCTTCTACTGTCACTAATATGTTATAATCTAACCACACCAGACAAGCTTGTGATTTAGTTCAGTGGGTGCAAGGGTTTACAACACTCTCCAGTCTGTACTAGACGTAAAAGAAATGCCCAAAACTCCCCTTTAATGCCACCCACACTAAACTAATTACAATATCTCAGCTGCCACCACTTATAATTTATTAAAGGGAAAATCCTAAGAAAAAACCCAGACGTACACATTAACTCTCTGAATACAATTTAGCAGAAAATCACCTAAATTATACAGTTCTAATATTCCAGTCTCTTTCAGTAACATGGTTCAATTATTAGACAAAGGCCAAACTTAATAAAGGAATTATTTATTATGCACAATGCATTATTAATAAAAAGTTGTTACAAATACAATTACACACAGCAAACAGGTTAGAATAAAGAAGGAGAAAAACAGATTGAATACTTTACTAGTCTTTGTAATCTGTTACCAAAGAGATGGCATGAAGCAATTAGGTCCTTACTCTGTGTTGTCACAACCTCCCTTGTAAGAATGACCCTTTCATTGTTAAAACACAAGACCCTTATACCTTCTTTCCATAGATCAGGTTGCCTGACATCACTCACTCAGCAGGGGCTGGCAAGGTAAACCCCCATATTTTACAACAGTCAATAAACTTTAAGTACCTTTGGCTGACTTTAGAGAACACAATATCATTTGGAGGAAGGGGTCTTAGAAACTATTTATGAGGGGTTCTGGTATTCGTGACAGTCAATGTTTAAATAGCGAATTAAACTTTAAAAAGTGCATCTACGTTATTCTCAGACTAATCTTTTCTTTCAATGCATTTTTCCACCTACCACTTATTTAGTGTTTATTGTCCCTTTAAAGGGGCATGACACCTGTGTTTTTTTCTTTCATGACTCAGATAGAGCCTATCATTTTAAACACCTTTCTAATTTACTTCTATGATCTAATTTGCTTTATTCTCTTGGTACCCTTTGTTGAAAAGCGGGGATGTAAGCTCAGAAGCCTGCCCAAGTCTGGAGCACTATGTGGCAGCAGTTTTACAAGATTGTTATCCATTTGCAGGAGCACTAGATGGCAGCACTATTTCCTGCCGTATAGTGCTCCAGACACCTAGGTATCTCTGCAACACAGAATATCATGGGAACGAAGGGTTTGGGTTTAATGTCACCAAACGAAGGAAGTGAGAGGGGAACTATAGCATTACTAGTTGTGTTACTGTTTCCTCAACAGCTCCACCCAGGAATACACAGCTCACTATTATCCCATCCGAAGTGGTGAAAGCAGGTGACCTTGTGACTCTCTCCTGCACATCCGAAGCATCTCCTGCCCCTACACTAGCACTAAAAAGGAAAACCAAGCACGGCCTTGTGGATCTGGGCGCTGAGGGTGGGACACTCAGCATCTTCCATGCCAAAGAGGGACACGCAGGGACATACATCTGTCAATCCACAAACACAGTGGGACAGCAAATCACAGAAGCCAAACTAAGTGTGCAAGGTGAGGACCACACTGATCGCCTGCTTCATCTCATTATCCCAAAGTGCCCAGTAAAATATTATCACAAACAGATAGAATCATCAATGATACCTGCATGTTCCCCTTACAGTGACGTTTTATTAAGTATATAAAGCAACAAAACAACATATATAGATACATATAACAGTGCTTCTTGTTTAAGTTACTCCCTATTTACACACACACGCTCAGCAAGTGCCAGTTGGGGGGGGGGGGGAGATAAGGACAGGGGAAAACTCCTAAAATTGTACAGTATTTAAAATTGTTGATTTAAAGTGTAATAATGATTGATTATTTTTTATTAAAAGGGAATTTACTTTACCTGGGAAAGAAATATGGGGTTCTGCTGTAGTTCTGGGGGAATTAGATGGAATTTACTTTACCTGGGTATGAGTTATAGGTTCTGCTGTAGTTCTGGGGGCATTAGATGGAATTTACTTTACCTGGGTATGAGTTATGGGGTTCTGCAGTAGTTCTGGGTGCATTAGATGGAATTTACTTTACCTGGGTATTAGTTATGGGGTTCTGCTGTAGTTCTGGGGGCATTAGATGGAATTTACTTTACCTGGGTATTAGCTATGGGGTTCTGCTATAGTTCTGGGGGCATTAGATGAAATTTACTTTACCTGGGTATGAGTTATGGGGTTCTGCTGTAGTTCTGGGGGCATTAGATGGAATTTACTTTACCTGGGTATGAGTTATGGGGTTCTGCAGTAGTTCTCGGTGCATTAGATGGAATTTACTTTACCTGGGTATGAGTTATAGGGTTCTGCTGTAGTTCTGGGGGCATTAGATGGAATTTACTTTACCTGGGTATGAGTTATAGGTTCTGCTGTAGTTCTGGGGGCATTAGATGGAATTTACTTTACCTGGGTATGAGTTATGGGGTTCTGCAGTAGTTCTGGGTGCATTAGATGGAATTTACTTTACCTGGGTATTAGTTATGGGGTTCTGCTGTAGTTCTGGGGGCATTAGATGGAATTTACTTTACCTGGGTATTAGCTATGGGGTTCTGCTATAGTTCTGGGGGCATTAGATGAAATTTACTTTACCTGGGTATGAGTTATGGGGTTCTGCTGTAGTTCTGGGGGCATTAGATGGAATTTACTTTACCTGGGTATGAGTTATGGGGTTCTGCAGTAGTTCTCGGTGCATTAGATGGAATTTACTTTACCTGGGTATGAGTTATAGGGTTCTGCTGTAGTTCTGGGGGCATTAGATGGAATTTACTTTACCTGGGTATTAGTTATGGGGTTCTGCTGTAGTTCTGGGGGCATTAGATGAAATTTACTTTACCTGGGTATGAGTTATGGGGTTCTGCTGTAGTTCTGGGGGGCATTAGATGGAATTTACTTTACCTGGATATGAGTTATGGGGTTCTGGTGTACTTCTGGGGGCATTAGATGGAATTTACTTTACCTGGGTATGAGTTATAGGGTTCTGCTGTAGTTCTGGGGGCATTAGATGGAATTTACTTTACCTGGGTATGAGTTATAGGGTTCTGCTGTAGTTCTGGGGGCATTAGATGGAATTTACTTTACCTGGGTATGAGTTATAGGGTTCTGGTGTAGTTCTGGGGCCATTCTATATAATTTACTTTACTTGGGTATGAGTTTTAGGGTTCTTCTGTAGTTCTGGGGCCATAAGATGGAATTTGCTTTTCCTGGTAGGAGTTATGGGGTTCTGCTGTAGTTCTGGGTGCATTAGATGGAATTTACTTTACCTGGGTATGAGCTATAGGGTTCTGCTGTAGTTCTGAGGGCATTAGATGGAATTTACTTTACCTGGGTATGAGTTATGGGGTTCTGCTGTAGTTCTGGGTGCATTAGATGGAATTTATTTTACCTGGGTATGGGTTATAGGGTTCTGATGCAGTTCTGGGTGCATTAGATGTAATTTACTTTACCTGGGTATGAGTTTTAGGGTTCTTCTGTAGTTCTGGGGCCATTAGATGGAATTTGCTTTTCCTGGTATGTTATGGGGTTCTGCTGTAGTTCTGGGTGCATTAGATGGAATTTGCTTTTCCTGGTATGAGTTATAGGGTTCTGCTGTAGTTCTGGGGGCATTAGATGGAATTTGCTTTTCCTGGTATGAGTTATGGGGTTCTGCTGTAGTTCTGGGTGCATTAGATGGAATTTACTTTACCTGGGTATGAGTTATAGGTTCTGCTGTAGTTCTGGGGGCATTAGATGGAATTTACTTTACCTGCGTATGAGTTATGGGGTTCTGCAGTAGTTCTGGGTGCATTAGATGGAATTTACTTTACCTGGGTATGAGTTATGGGGTTCTGCTGTAGTTCTGGGGGCATTAGATGGAATTTACTTTACCTGGGTATGAGTTATAGGGTTCTGCTGTAGTTCTGGGGGCATTAGATGGAATTTAATTTACCTGGGTATGAGTTATAGGGTTCTGCTGTAGTTCTGGGGGCATTAGATGGAATTTACTTTACCTGGGTATTAGTTATGGGGTTCTGCTGTAGTTCTGGGGGCATTAGATGGAATTTACTTTACCTGGGTATGAGTTATGGGGTTCTGCAGTAGTTCTGGGTGCATTAGATGGAATTTACTTTACCTGGGTATGAGTTATGGGGTTCTGCTGTAGTTCTGGGGGCATTAGATGGAATTTACTTTACCTGGGTATGAGTTATAGGGTTCTGCTGTAGTTCTGGGGGCATTAGATGGAATTTACTTTACCTGGGTATGAGTTATAGGGTTCTGCTCTAGTTCTGGGGCCATTCGATATAATTTACTTTACTTGGGTATGAGTTTTAGGATTCTTCTGTAGTTCTGGGTGCATTAGATGGAATTTACTTTACCTGGGTATGAGTTATAGGGTTCTGCTCTAGTTCTGGGGCCATTAGATGGAATTTATTTTACCTGGGTATGGGTTATAGGGTTCTGATGCAGTTCTGGATGCATTAGATGTAATTTACTTTACCTGGGTATGTGTTTTAGGGTTCTTCTGTAGTTCTGGGGCCATTAGATGGAATTTGCTTTTCCTGGTATGTTATGGGGTTCTGCTGTAGTTCTGGGGGCATTAGATGGAATTTACTTTACCTGGGTATGAGTTATGGGGTTCTGCAGTAGTTCTGGGTGCATTAGATGGAATTTACTTTACCTGGGTATGAGTTATGGGGTTCTGCTGTAGTTCTGGGGGCATTAGATGGAATTTACTTTACCTGGGTATGAGTTATAGGGTTCTGCTGTAGTTCTGGGGGCATTAGATGGAATTTACTTTACCTGGGTATGAGTTATAGGGTTCTGCTGTAGTTCTGAGGGCATTAGATGGAACTTACTTTACCTGGGTATGAGTTATGGGGTTCTGCTGTAGTTCTGGGTACATTAGATGGAATTTACTTTACCTGGGTATGAGTTATAGGGTTCTGCTCTAGTTCTGGGGCCATTAGATGGAATTTATTTTACCTGGGTATGGGTTATAGGGTTCTGATGCAGTTCTGGATGCATTAGATGTAATTTACTTTACCTGGGTATGTGTTTTAGGGTTCTTCTGTAGTTCTGGGGCCATTAGATGGAATTTGCTTTTCCTGGTATGTTATGGGGTTCTGCTGTAGTTCTGGGTGCATTAGATGGAATTTGCTTTTCCTGGTATGAGTTATAGGGTTCTGCTGTAGTTCTGGGGGCATTAGATGGAATTTGCTTTTCCTGGTATGAGTTATGGGGTTCTGCTGTAGTTCTGGGTGCATTAGATGGAATTTACTTTACCTGGGTATGAGCTATAGGATTCTTCTGTAGTTCTGGGGCCATTAGATGGAATTTGCTTTTCCTGGTATAAGTTATGGGGTTCTGCTGTAGTTCTGGGTGCATTAGATGGAATTTACTTTACCTGGGTATGAGCTATAGGGTTCTGCTGTAGTTCTGGGGGCATTAGATGGAATTTACTTTAACTGGGTATGAGTTATGGGGTTCTGCTGTAGTTCTGGGTGCATTAGATGGAATTTACTTTACCTGGGTATGAGTTATGGGGTTCTGCTGTAGTTCTGGGTGCATTAGATGGCATTTACTTTACCTGGGTATGAGTTATAGGGTTCTGCTGTAGTTCTGGGTGCATTAGATGGAATTTACTTTACCTGGGTATGAGTTTTGGGGTTCTGCTGTAGTTCTGGGGCATTAGATGGAATTTACTTTACCTGGGTATGACTTATAGGGTTCTGCTGTAGTTCTGGGGGCATTAGATGGAATTTACTTTACCTGGGTATGAGTTATAGGGTTCTGCTGTAGTTCTGGGGGCATTAGATGGAAATTACTTTACCTGGGTATGAGTTATAGGGTTCTGCTCTGGTTCTGGGGGCATTAGATGGAATTTACTTTACCTGGGTATGAGTTATAGGGGTCTGCTGTAGTTCTGGGGGCATTAGATGGAATTTACTTTAACTGGGTATGAGTTATAGGGTTCTGCTGTAGTTCTAGGGGCATTAGATGGAATTTACTTTACCTGGGTATGAGTTATAGGGGTCTGCTGTAGTTTTGGGGGCATTAGATGGAATTTACTTTACCTGGGTATGAGTTATAGGGTACTGCTGTAGTTCTGGGTGCATTAGATGGAATTTACTTTACCTGGGTATGAGTTATAGGGTTCTGCTGTAGTTCTGGGGGCATTAGATGGAATTTACTTTAACTGGGTATGAGTTATAGGGTTCTGCTGTAGTTCTAGGGGCATTAGATGGAATTTACTTTACCTGGGTATGAGTTATAGGGGTCTGCTGTAGTTTTGGGGGCATTAGATGGAATTTACTTTACCTGGGTATGAGTTATAGGGTACTGCTGTAGTTCTGGGTGCATTAGATGGAATTTACTTTACCTGGGTATGAGTTATAGGGTTCTGCTGTAGTTCTGGGGGCATTAGATGGAATTTACTTTACCTGGGTATGAGTTATAGGGTTCTGCTGTAGTTCTGGGGGCATTAGATGGAATTTACTTTACCTGGGTATGAGTTATAGGGTTCTGCTGTAGTTCTGGGGGCATTAGATGTAATTTACTTTACCTGGGTATGAGTTATAGGGTTCTGCTGTGGTTCTGGGGGCATTAGATGGAATTTACTTTAACTGGGTATGAGTTATAGGGTTCTGCTGTAGTTCTAGGGGCATTAGATGGAATTTACTTTACCTGGGTATGAGTTATAGGGGTCTGCTGTAGTTTTAGGGGCATTAGATGGAATTTACTTTACCTGGGTATGAGTTATAGGGTACTGCTGTAGTTCTGGGTGCATTAGATGGAATTTACTTTACCTGGGTATGAGTTATAGGGTTCTGCTGTAGTTCTGGGGGCATTAGATGGAATTTACTTTACCTGGGTATGAGTTATATGGTTCTGCTCTAGTTCCGGGGGCATTAAATGGAATTTACTTTACCTGGGTATGAGTTATATGGTTCTGCTGTAGTTCTGGGTGCATTAGATGGAATTTACTTTACCTGGGTATGAGTTATAGGGTTCTGCTGTAGTTCTGGATGCATTAGATGGAATTTGCTTTACCTGGGTATGAGTTATGGGGTTCTGCTGTAGTTCTGGGTGCATTAGATGGAATTTACTTTACCTGGGTATGAGTTATGGGGTTCTGCTGTAGTTCTGGGTGCATTAGATGGAATTTACTTTACCTGGGTATGAGTTATTGGGTTCTGCTGTAGTTCTGGGGTTATTAGGTGGAATTATTTTTTTCTGGAAATGAATTATGGGGTTCTGGTGTAGTTCTGGGGCATTATATGGAATTTACTTTACCTGGGTATGAGTTATGGGGTTCTAGTTTTGTTCTGGGGGCATTAGATGGAATTTACTTGACCTAGTTATAAGTTATGGGGTTCTGCTGTAGTTCTAGGGGCATTAGATGAAATTTACTTTTCCTGGGAATGAGTTATAGGGTTCTGCTGTAATGCTGGTTTCATTAGATGTAATTTACAGTTCCAAGGTATGAGTTATGGGGTTCTCGTGTAGTTCTGGGGGCATTAGAAGGAATTAACTTTACCTGGGTATAAGTTATGGGGTTCTGCTGTAGTTCTAGGGGCATTAGATGGAATTGACTTTTCTTGGGAATGAGGTATAGGGTTCTACTGTAATGCTGGTTTCATTAGATGTAATTTACTGTTCCTAAGTATGAGTTATGGGGTTCTTGTGTAGTTCTGAGGGCATTAGATGGAATTTACTTTATGTGGGTATGAGATATGGGGTTCTGCAGTAGTTCTGGGGACATTAGATGGAATTTACTTTACCTGGGTATGAGTTATAGGGTTCTGCTGTAGTTCTGGGGACATTAGATGGAATTTACTTTACCTGGGTATGAGTTATAGGGTTCTGCTGGAGTTTTAGGGGCATTAGATGGAATTTACTTTATCTGGGTATAGGTTATAGGGTTCTGCTGTAGTTCTCAGGTAATTAGATGGAATTTACTGTTCCTGGGTATGAGTTATAGGGTTCTGCTGTAGTTCTGGGGGCATTAGATGGAATTTACTTTACCTGGGTATGAGTTATGGGGTTCTGCTGTAGTTCTGGGGGCATTAGATGGAATTTACTTTACCTGGGTATAAGTTATGGGGTTCTGGTGTAGTTCTAGGGGCATTTGATGGAATTTTACTTTACCTGGGTATAAGTTATAGGGTTCTGCTGTAGTTCTGGGGGCATTAGATTGAATTTATTTTTTCCTGGGAATGAGTTTTAGGGTTCTACTGTAGTTCTGGGGGCATTAGATGGAATTTACAGTTCCTGGATATAAGTTGTGGAGTTCTTCTGTAGTTCTGGGGGCATTCGATGGAATTTACTTTTCCTGGGAATTAGTTATGGGGTTTGCTGTAATGCTGGGTGCATTAGATGGAAAATACTGTTCTTGTGTATTTTATGGGATTCTAGTGTAGTTCTGGGGGAATTTGATGGAATTTACTTTTTCTGGGAATGAGTTATGGGATTCTGGTTTAGTTCTGGGGCATTAGATGGAATTTAATGTTCCTGGATACGAGTTATGGGGTTCTGGCGTAGTTCTTGGGCATAAGATGGAATTTACTTTGCCCAGGTAAGAGTTATGGGGATCTGGTGTAGTTCTGGGGGCATTAGATTGTCATTGGCACATAAGGGAGCTTTTTACATTTATGTGCATAAAGAGGTTGACTTTGTAGAATGTAATACATTCTACTCCTCTATAATCTGTTACTTAACCAGACATTGTCTTCTTCATTCTCAGTTCCCCCCAGAAACAGCACAGTGCTAGTGCTGCCCTCTGAGAATGTTACAGAGGGGGATACAGTCATCATAACCTGTGAGACCCACAGCATCCCATCACCTACCATCCTTCTACAAAAAGTGTGCTCTGGGAACAATACCTTCTTGCAGGCCAAGAATGGAACCTTTACCTTGCACAATGTCACCCGCAACGACACTGGGACCTACATGGTTAGCATCATTAATGAGGCTGGCAGTGAGACAGAGGTCATTGAGATCCTTGTAAAAGGTAAGGAGATAATATTTAGTGTGATAACACATTCGTCTATGGCACTGGTTTTCAAACCTGTCCTCAGGCCTCCCCAACAGGCCATGCTTCCAGGATGAGAGCAGGTAAAATAACCATGTTTACTAAACAGCTGAATATTTCACCTGTTCCCTAGTTCAGATATCCACAAAATGTGGCCTGTTAGGGAGGCCTGAGGACATATTTTAAAACCAGTGGTCTACGGAATACAACTGCGATCTTGGAATATGATTACATCCCATCCCTGGAACTTTATCTCTGATCCTCATGTCTTTTTCACAGAACGTCGAGTAAGTGACAAACATAGTGTCACCACACCGGTCATTGTGGGGTCTTTGGCTGTGGTGTCAGCCTGTATTCTAGGAGCAATAGTTTATCATCTGAAGCAAGCCAGACAGCAGGGGTCATACAACCTTCTGACAGCATTGAAAAGCATAGTGTGACCAAGGACTTCCTGTGTAAATTTGCTTCATAAGTTCCCGAGTTGATGTGGACCAACTGGCCTGAACGAGAGTCACACTAATTACGAGTCTACTATATGCCAACCTCATGGACACCCTGAGACTACTAGCTGCCAACCTCATGGACTCCCTGAGACTGCTAGCTGCCAACCTCACGTAAACCCTGAGACTACTAGCTGCCAACCTCACGGAAACCCTGAGACTACTAGTTGCCAACCTCATGGACACCCTGAGACTACTAGTTGCCAACCTCACGGACATCCTGAGACTACTAGCTGCCAACTTCATGGACTCCCTGAGACTACTAGCTGCCAAACTCATGGACACCCTGAGACTACTAGCTGTCAACTTAATTGATAAATTACATAGCTAGATTAGCTAGATTTTTCCTTCCTGTATGCTGCAGACACCAATTCAGTTTGCAAGATCTGAAAGTGAAAGAGCCAGTAACGGCCGAGTCTGCCATAGGAACTAGTTGGTTGAGTCCTGCGCTTAACGTGGCAGCCAGTTCATCTATATAATTACATAAGTGTTTGTGCAACTGTGAGCGGCACTTAAATAGCATGTTGACTTCCAAGTGTCTATTTTCCCAGAGTTAAAGTTTTTTTGCACATAAAACTGATCACTGAAATCTACAAGAAAAGCAGTGAAGCAGGTAACTAGAGTGTGAAGGAAGATCTCTGGGAAGGTACTAATGACCCAGAAGCTACTACATCTAATGGCCAGTGACTACACGTGTTTCACAGAATGTTGAGTAAGTGACAAACATAGGGTCACCACACCCGTCATCGTGGGGTCTTTAGCTGTGGTGTCAGCCTGTATTCTAGGAGCAATAGTTTATCATCTGAAGCAAGCCAGACAGCAGGGGTCATACAACCTTCTGACAGCACTGAAAAGCATAGTGTGACCAAGGACTTCCTGTGTAAATTTGCTTTATAAGTTCCCGAGTTGATGTGGACCAGCTGGCCTGAACTAGAGTCACACTCATTGCAGTTTACTTAGAAAGCCTTGAGACTACTTAAATGCCAACCTCATGGACACCCAGAGACTACTAGCTGCCAACCTCATGGACTCCCTGAGACTCCTAGCTGCCAACCTCACGGACTCCCTGAGACTACTAGCTGCCAACCTCACAGACACCCTGAGACTACATAGCTAGATTAGCTAGATTGGTACTTCCTGTATGCTGCAGACACCAGTTTAGTTTGCAAGATCTGAAAGTGAAAGAGCCAGTAACGGCCAAGTCTGCCATAGGAACTAGTTGGTTGAGTGCTGTGCTTACTGTGGCAGCCAGTTCATCTATATAATTACATAAGTATTTGTGCAGCTGTGAGCGGCACTTAAATAGCACGTTGACTTCCAAGTGTCTATTTCCCAAGATTTAAAAGTTCTTTTTGCACATAAAACTGATCACTGAAATCTACAAGAAAAGCAGCGAAGCAGGTAACTAGAGTTGTGAAGGAAGATCTCTGGGAAGGGACTAATAAACCAGAAGCTACTGCATCTAATGGTGCAGTGACTACACGTGTTTATAGATAGCTAGAGGACTCTTGTTATCAGTGTGTACGGTACTTTACAGGGTTATCACAAAAATATCTTTATATACTGTACCCTAGTGCATATATTATACTGTACCTAGTGCATATATTATACTGTACCCTAGTGCATATATTATACTGTACCTAGTGCATATATTATACTGTACCCTAGTGCATATATTATACTGTACCTAGTGCATATATTATACTGTACCTAGTGCATATATTATACTGTACCTAGTGCATATATTATACTGCACCTAGTGCATATATTATACTGTACCCTAGTGCATATATTATACTGTACCTAGTGCATATATTATACTGTACCTAGTGCATATATTATACTGCACCTAGTGCATATATTATACTGTACCCTAGTGCATATATTATACTGCACCTAGTGCATATATTATACTGTACCTAGTGCATATATTATACTGTACCCTAGTGCATATATTATACTGTACCTAGTGCATATATTATACTGTACCCTAGTGCATATATTATACTGTACCTAGTGCATATATTATACTGTCCCCTAGTGCATATATTATACTGTACCTAGTGCATATATTATACTGTACCCTAGTGCATATATTATACTGTACCTAGTGCATATATTATACTGTACCCTAGTGCATATATTATACTGTACCTAGTGCATATATTATACTGTCTCCTAGTGCATATATTATACTGTACCTAGTGCATATATTATACTGCACCTAGTGCATATATTATACTGTACCCTAGTGCATATATTATACTGTACCTTAGTGCATATATTATACTGTACCCAGTGCATATATTATACTGTACCTAGTGCATATATTATACTGTACCTTAGTGCATATATTATACTGTCCCCTAGTGCATATATTATACTGTACCTTAGTGCATATATTATACTGTCCCTAGTGCATATATTATACTGTACCTTAGTGCATATATTATACTGTCCCTAGTGCATATATTATACTGTACCTTAGTGCATATATTATACTGTATTATATTATATATGCTCTATGGTACAGTATAATATATGAACTAGGTACAGTATAATATATGAACTAGGTACAGTATAATATATGCACCAGGGTACAGTATAATATATGCACCAGGGTACAGTATAATATATGCACTAGGGGCAGTATAATATATGCACTAGGGTACAGTATAATATATGCACCAGGGTACAGTATAATATATGCACTAGGTACAGTATAATATATGCACTATGCACTAGGGTACAGTATAATATATGCACTAGGGGCAGTATAATATATGCACTAGGGGCAGTATAATATATGCACTAAGGTACAGTATAATATATGCACTAGGGGACAGTATAATATATGCACTAGGGGCAGTATAATATATGCACTAGGGGACAGTATAATATATGCACTAGGGGACAGTATAATATATGCACTAAGGTACAGTATAATATATGCACTAGGGGCAGTATAATATATGCACTAGGGGACAGTATAATATATGCACTAGGGGACAGTATAATATATGCACTAAGGTACAGTATAATATATGCACTATTATTCTGTATTAATGCAGCTACTACAGCTTTTGAGAGAAGATGCATCCCAGTTTAAAAGCTCTTGCAGAATGGTTTTATTTCATGTAGCTTGTTGCTATGCACTTACCTGCAGATGTCCTTGGTTTTGTCACAAAATGATTAAAGGGACATGAAACCTACAGATAGAAGTTTAAAACTGCTGCTCTGTTATATAATTTGATTTGTTCTATTGATATGAAAAGCATATCTAAGTATGCTCAGGAGCTGCTGATTGGTGGCTGTACATATATGCCTCATGTTATTGTCTCACCTGTGTGCATTGCTGTTTCGTCAACAAAGGATACCAAAAGAATGAAGCAAATTCGTTAATAAAATTAAATTGGAAAGTTGTTTAAAATTGTATTCTATGGGACCGATTTATCAACCCCCGTATGCAGCCAAATGCATCTGTTTCCGTACGAGCCTTTAGGCTCACCGAAACAGGAGTTAAGAAGCAGCGGTCTTAAGACCACAGCTCCGTAACTATTCCACCAACTCTGAGTCGGCGGACAGCAATCAGCCCGATCGGATACGATCGGGTTGATTGACAACTCCTGCTAGCAGCCGATTGGCCTCAAATCTGCAGGGGGGTGGCATTGCACAAGCAGTTCACAAGGAATGTTTGTGCAATGATAAATGCCAAACGCTACAGCGGATCATGTCCGCTCGCACTTTGATCATTTGGTCCCTCTGTCTGAATCATGACAGAAAAAATGTTTCATGTCCCTTTAATGTGATATTTGTATTGTAGTATTATATTGGTAAATTTTATTTTTTTAACAAAATGTAATAAAAAAACTTCATTTGCACAATAACATCTTAAGCATGTGATTTCAAGTCTTAACCTAGATCCTGTAACAGACGCTGATGTATTTCACCTCCTTGTAATGGGAGCTTTTCTTATGCTGTATATTCCTGAAATATGTGACAGCTGTTAGTTATCAGACATATGTGACAGCTGTTAGTTATCAGACACGTGACAGCTGTTAGTTATCAGACACATGTGACAGCTGTTAGTTATCAGACACGTGACAGCTGTTAGTTATCAGACATATGTGACAGCTGTTAGTTATCAGAAATATGTGACAGCTGTTAGTTATCAGACATATGTGACAGCTGTTAGTTATCAGACACATGTGACCGCTGTTAGTTATCAGACACATGTGACAGCTGTTAGTTATCAGACACATGTGACAGCTGTTAGTTATCAGACATATGTGACAGCTGTTAGTTATCAGACACATGTGACAGCTGTTAGTTATCAGACACATGTGACAGCTGTTAGTTATCAGACACGTGACAGCTGTTAGTTATCAGACATATGTGACAGCTGTTAGTTATCAGACACATGTGACAGCTGTTAGTTATCAGACACATGTGACAGCTGTTAGTTATCAGACATATGTGACAGCTGTTAGTTATCAGACACATGTGAGTTCTGTTAGTTATCAGACACATGTGAGAGGTGTTAGTTATCAGACATATGTGACAGCTGTTAGTTATCAGACATATGTGACAGCTGTTAGTTATCAGAAATATGTGACAGCTGTTAGTTATCAGACATATGTGACAGCTGTTAGTTATCAGACACATGTGAGTTCTGTTAGTTATCAGACATATGTGACAGCTGTTAGTTATCAGACACATGTGAGTTCTGTTAGTTATCAGACACATGTGACAGCTGTTAGTTATCAGACATATGTGACAGCTGTTAGTTATTAGACACATGTGAGTTCTGTTAGTTATCAGACACATGTGACAGCTGTTAGTTATCAGACACATGTGACAGCTGTTAGTTATCAGACACATGTGACGGCTGTTAGTTATCAGACACATGTAACAGCTGTTAGTTATCAGACACATGTGACAGCTGTTAGTTATCAGACACGTGACAGCTGTTAGTTATCAGACACATGTGACAGCTGTTAGTTATCAGACACATGTGATAGCTGTTAGTTATCAGACACATGTGACAGCTGTTAGTTATCAGACACATGTGACCGCTGTTAGTTATCAGACACATGTGACAGCTGTTAGTTATCAGACACATGTGACAGCTGTTAGTTATCAGACACTTGTGACAGCTGTTAGTTATCAGACATATGTGACAGCTGTTAGTTATCAGACATATGTGACAGCTGTTAGTTATCAGACACATGTGACAGCTGTTAGTTATCAGACACATGTGACCGCTGTTAGTTATCAGACACGTGACAGCTGTTAGTTATCAGACATATGTGACAGCTGTTAGTTATCAGATACATGTGACAGCTGTTAGTTATCAGACATATGTGACAGCTGTTAATTATCAGACACATGTGACAGCTGTTAGTTATCAGACACATGTGACCGCTGTTAGTTATCAGACACATGTGACAGCTGTTAGTTATCAGACACATGTGACAGCTGTTAGTTATCAGACACATGTGACAGCTGTTAGATATCAGACACATGTGAGAGGTGTTAGTTATCAGACACATGTGACAGCTGTTAGTTATCAGACATATGTGACAGCTGTTAATTATCAGACATATGTGACCGCTGTTAGTTATCAGACACATGTGAGTTCTGTTAGTTATCAGACACATGTGACAGCTGTTAGTTATCAGACATATGTGACAGCTGTTAGTTATCAGACACATGTGACAGCTGTTAGTTATCAGACACATGTGACAGCTGTTAGTTATCAGACACGTGACAGCTGTTAGTTATCAGACATATGTGACAGCTGTTAGTTATCAGACATATGTGAGTTCTGTTAGTTATCAGACACATGTGAGTTCTGTTAGTTATCAGACATATGTGACAGCTGTTAGTTATCAGACACATGTGAGTTCTGTTAGTTATCAGACACATGTGACAGCTGTTAGTTATCAGACATATGTGACAGCTGTTAGTTATTAGACACATGTGAGTTCTGTTAGTTATCAGACACATGTGACAGCTGTTAGTTATCAGACATATGTGACAGCTGTTAGTTATCAGACACATGTGACAGCTGTTAGTTATCAGACACATTTGACAGCTGTTAGTTATCAGACACATGTGACAGCTGTTACTTATCAGACATATGTGACAGCTGTTAGTTATCAGACATATGTGACAGCTGTTAGTTATCAGACATATGTGACAGCTGTTAGTTATCAGACATATGTGACAGCTGTTAATTATCAGACACATGTGACAGCTGTTAGTTATCAGACACATGTGACAGCTGTTAGTTATCAGACACATATGACAGCTGTTAGTTATCAAACACATGTGACAGCTGTTAGTTATCAGACACATGTGACAGCTGTTAGTTATCAGACACGTGACAGCTGTTAGTTATCAGACATATGTGACAGCTGTTAGTTATCAGACATATGTGACAGCTGTTAGTTATCAGACACATGGGACAGCTGTTAGTTATCGGACACATGTGACCGCTGTTAGTTATCGGACACATGGGACAGCTGTTAGTTATCGGACACATGTGACCGCTGTTAGTTATCAGACACATGTGACAGCTGTTAGTTATCAGACACATGTGACAGCTGTTAGATATCAGACACATGTGAGAGGTGTTAGTTATCAGACACATGTGACAGCTGTTAGTTATCAGACATATGTGACAGCTGTTAATTATCAGACATATGTGACAGCTGTTAGTTATCAGACACATGTGAGTTCTGTTAGTTATCAGACACATGTGACAGCTGTTAGTTATCAGACATATGTGACAGCTGTTAGTTATCAGACACATGTGAGTTCTGTTAGTTATCAGACACATGTGACAGCTGTTAGTTATCAGACACATGTGACAGCTGTTAGTTATCAGACACATGTGACAGCTGTTAATTATCAGACACGTGTGACAGCTGTTAGTTATCAGACACATGTGACAGCTGTTAGTTATCAGACACATGTGACAGCTGTTAGTTATCAGACACATGTGACAGCTGTTAGTTATCAGACACATGTGAGTTCTGTTAGTTATCAGACATATGTGACAGCTGTTAGTTATCAGACATATGTGACAGCTGTTAGTTATCAGACACATGTGACAGCTGTTAGTTATCAGACATATGTGACAGCTGTTAGTTATCAGACATATGTGACAGCTGTTAATTATCAGACACATGTGACAGCTGTTAGTTATCAGACATATGTGACAGCTGTTAATTATCAGACACATGTGACAGCTGTTAGTTATCAGACACATGTGACAGCTGTTAGTTATCAGACACATGTGACAGCTGTTAGTTATCAGACACATGTGACAGCTGTTAATTATCAGACACGTGTGACAGCTGTTAGTTATCAGACACATGTGACAGCTGTTAGTTATCAGACACATGTGACAGCTGTTAGTTATCAGACACATGTGACAGCTGTTAGTTATCAGACATATGTGACAGCTGTTAGTTATCAGACACATGTGAGTTCTGTTAGTTATCAGACACATGTGAGTTCTGTTAGTTATCAGACACATGTGACAGCTGTTAGTTATCAGACATATGTGACAGCTGTTAGTTATTAGACACATGTGAGTTCTGTTAGTTATCAGACACATGTGACAGCTGTTAGTTATCAGACACATGTGAGTTCTGTTAGTTATCAGACATATGTGACAGCTGTTAGTTATCAGACACATGTGACAGCTGTTAGTTATCAGACATATGTGACAGCTGTTAGTTATCAGACATATGTGACAGCTGTTAATTATCAGACACATGTGACAGCTGTTAGTTATCAGACATATGTGACAGCTGTTAATTATCAGACACATGTGACAGCTGTTAGTTATCAGACACATGTGACAGCTGTTAGTTATCAGACACATGTGACAGCTGTTAATTATCAGACACGTGTGACAGCTGTTAGTTATCAGACACATGTGACAGCTGTTAGTTATCAGACACATGTGACAGCTGTTAGTTATCAGACACATGTGACAGCTGTTAGTTATCAGACACATGTGACAGCTGTTAGTTATCAGACACGTGACAGCTGTTA
This sequence comes from Bombina bombina, assembly GCF_027579735.1. Taxonomy (NCBI): domain Eukaryota; kingdom Metazoa; phylum Chordata; class Amphibia; order Anura; family Bombinatoridae; genus Bombina; species Bombina bombina. The sequence continues at coordinate 119,195 of NW_026511442.1, forward strand.
GTTATCAGACACATGTGACAGCTGTTAGTTATCAGACACATGTGACAGCTGTTAGTTATCAGACACATGTGACAGCTGTTAGTTATCAGACACATGTGACCGCTGTTAGTTATCAGACACATGTGACAGCTGTTAGTTATCAGACACATGTGACAGCTGTTAGTTATCAGACACTTGTGACAGCTGTTAGTTATCAGACACATGTGACAGCTGTTAGTTATCAGACACATGTGACAGCTGTTAGTTATCAGACACTTGTGACAGCTGTTAGTTATCAGACACGTGACAGCTGTTAGTTATCAGACATATGTGACAGCTGTTAGTTATCAGACACATGTGACAGCTGTTAGTTATCAGACATATGTGACAGCTGTTAATTATCAGACACATGTGACAGCTGTTAGTTATCAGACACATGTGACCGCTGTTAGTTATCAGACACATGTGACAGCTGTTAGTTATCAGACACATGTGACAGCTGTTAGTTATCAGACACATGTGACAGCTGTTAGTTATCAGACATATGTGACAGCTGTTAGTTATCAGACATATGTGACAGCTGTTAATTATCAGACACGTGTGACAGCTGTTAGTTATCAGACACATGTGACAGCTGTTAGTTATCAGACACATGTGACAGCTGTTAGTTATCAGACACATGTGACAGCTGTTAGTTATCAGACACATGTGACAGCTGTTAGTTATCAGACACGTGACAGCTGTTAGTTATCAGACACATGTGACAGCTGTTAGTTATCAGACACATGTGACAGCTGTTAGTTATCAGACACATGTGACCGCTGTTAGTTATCAGACACATGTGACAGCTGTTAGTTATCAGACACATGTGACAGCTGTTAGTTATCAGACACTTGTGACAGCTGTTAGTTATCAGACATATGTGACAGCTGTTAGTTATCAGACATATGTGACAGCTGTTAGTTATCAGACATATGTGACAGCTGTTAGTTATCAGACACATGTGACAGCTGTTAGTTATCAGACACATGTGACCGCTGTTAGTTATCAGACACGTGACAGCTGTTAGTTATCAGACATATGTGACAGCTGTTAGTTATCAGACACATGTGACAGCTGTTAGTTATCAGACATATGTGACAGCTGTTAATTATCAGACACATGTGACAGCTGTTAGTTATCAGACACATGTGACCGCTGTTAGTTATCAGACACATGTGACAGCTGTTAGTTATCAGACACATGTGACAGCTGTTAGTTATCAGACACATGTGACAGCTGTTAGTTATCAGACACATGTGACAGCTGTTAGTTATCAGACACATGTGACCGCTGTTAGTTATCAGACACATGTGACAGCTGTTAGTTATCAGACACATGTGACAGCTGTTAGTTATCAGACACATGTGACCGCTGTTAGTTATCAGACACATGTGACAGCTGTTAGTTATCAGACACATGTGACAGCTGTTAGTTATCAGACACATGTGACAGCTGTTAGTTATCAGACACATGTGACAGCTGTTAGTCTCCACATCACCTCCATACAATCAGAGGATCACAGAGAGAAAAGGATGCAGAGCATCCCCAGCTCCGGGGAAGAACCCTAAGCAGAGCCCAAAAGAGACCACACCCAGAGTCCCTAAAAGGGAACAACCATCTCCCGGAGGGAAAACCAGGTCCCTAAAAGGAGACCTAAGCCATATGGAGAGAACGGAGAAACCAAAAAGGTCTCATGCAAACAGCTTGATATTACACAGACAATGTGCAAATATCCGCAGCTGATTACAGTTTGCAAACATTCCGCAGCTAGGCAGCTAAGCTACCCATCAGGCTACTAGCTGCTGAAGGGCCAAGTCCTTGTTCCTCGGCAGAATAACTGGGGATGAGGGAAGTGGGGAAGGTATTTAAGCCTTTGGCTGGGTGTATTTGCCTCCTCCTGGTGGCCAGGTTCTTAATTCACAAAAGTAATAAATGCAGCTGTGGACTCGTTCCATCAGAAGAAAAGGAAATTATCAGGTAAGCATAATTTAAGTTTTTTGTTGTTTTAAAAGATAGATAATCCCTTTATTACCCGTTCCCCAGTTTTGCATAACCAACACAGTTATATTAATATGTTTTACCTCTGTGATTGCCTTGTATCTAAGCCTCTGCAAACTGCCCCCTTATTTCATTTCTTTAGCCAATCAGTGCTCACTCCTAGGTAACTTCACGAGTGTGAGCTCAATGTTATCTATATGAAACGCATGAACTAATGCCCTCTAGTGGTGAAAAACTGTCAAATTAGAGGCAGACTTCAAGGTCTAAGAAATTAGCATATGGACCTCCTTGGTTTAGCTTTCAACGAAGAATACCAAGAGAATAAAGCAAAATTGGTGATACGAGTAAATTGGAAAGTTGTTTAAAATGACATGCCCTATTTGAATCATGAAAAATAATTTTGGACTTGACTGTCCCTTTAAGTCACTCAGACATCCCAACTCTCCCTGAAGTTCAGGGAGTCTCCCTCATTGTAATAGCGGATCCTTGACGCCCACAAATGAAATGTAATCTCCCTGAAACTACAAGTACCATGATCCAACGTGGCCTGAATCCAGAAACAGCGTTTCTTTAAGGAATGCCTTTAGTTGCAGTGACGTCATCGAGCAGGGAGGCGTTGTCACAGCAAGTCTGCCTTTACTTTCAGCGTATTGCGTGTCTGCCACCCTCCCTCCTGCTGTTTGGAGGAGGCGATAAGGCTCTTGGGGGAAGAGGAGAATCAGCAGCAGGCAACATCGGCTGCAGCATAGGCTGAGTGAGAACTGAGATAGAGGGCAAAGAGAGAGCGTCCCTGTGAGGGAGGAGATAGACACCCCTGCTGTCAGGTCCTTATCAAACTGACTCTACTGTGAGTACAAAACATAATTACAAATAGCCTTAAACTCAAAATCACACATGCTCCGGGCACAAAATCCGAAAGTCGTACAGGGACAACTATACTAAGTAGTTCACAAGTTGGGATGCTATGGAACCCCAAACAGGGCCACTATCAGGGGGTGAATAGGGTGACTCCTGTCAGGGGCCCAGTGGGCCAGGGGGGCCCCATGAGGCAAGCACACCAGAGTAGTGCTATTGAGCAAGGGAAATGGCATTACAAGGAGTAAATCATTAGCATTTTTTTCCATCTACACTCCTCATACCACTAACATGAATCCAAATATGACCATACTGTTATTCATGATAATCCTTTTCTCACTCCAATTTTGTTCATATCACTTCCGCCATAAGCACACACCTCTAACTGGAAAACAAATTATCATACATCATGGCCTGCTCTGTTGCTGTAACTTATCTGCTGAGTGCTGGTGGAGGGTTATAAAAAATAACCCTCCTACCCCCACCTCACAAAATTATAAAGTATCACATTCACTATATGGCCAAACAAAAATGATTTACAAATTCCTATTCCTTATGTTACTTGTCCTTGCAAATGATGTAGAGTCTAACCCTGGTCCCCTAACAAATTCCATTCCCAGCCTTCCAGCTAAAAAAGGCCTCTCCTTTGTGCACTGTAATATCCGCAGCTTACTACCAAAAATTGATGCACTGCAAGCTTGGTGTTTACAATACAAGCCAAAAATCATTGTGATCTCTGAATCGTGGCTAACCGCAAAAATACCTGACTCTGCCATTGCAATACCTGGGTATTCATGCCATAGAATTGACTGAGCAAAGAGAGGAGGCGGCATTGTAATTTATGTCGACAATTCCACAAAGTACACTCCCTAAAAAAAATCTAACTCTCCTGCCACCTTTGATTTCCTTTCTGGCACAATTGAGATCCCGTGCAGTAAATCAATAATTGTTGCAGGAATCTACCGCCCACCTAGCTCCCCTGTGCATTCCCTTTCTGACATAGCACATCTCCTTAGTGAAACCATAGCTCAAAACCCAAAAAAAAAAAATTTTTGTTTTTTGGAGATTTTAATATTGATTGGCTGAATCAAAAAAATAACAGTTGTCGCTCGCTGTTTAAATCTTTGCAGCTAACACTATTAATCTCCTCCCCAACTCGCATAAACATCAAAAGCCATAATCACACCCTGCTTGACTGGATTCTCTCCACTTCTCCCGACCGAATCCAGGAGGCAGGTGTTCTCCCTAACAATTTCAGTGAACACTGCTTAGTGTACTGCGTGCGCAAAATAAAGGCAACTAAATCCTCTCCCAAGGTTAAAATCACCAGGTCCTTCAAAAAATGTAATCTTCAATCATTTTGGAATTTGCATGCCCCACTGCGTAAGGTGAGAGTAAAAGGAGCACACTTGAATTGGATCACAGCTGACCTCATTCAAATGTACCAGTTTCGGGATTCATTGTGGTCAAAGTTCAAGCATACAGGCTCTATGAACGATCACTGTGTATATAGACAATGGCAAAATATATGCACTAAATAAACAAAATTGGCCAAGGCCCAATATTTCTGTGAAAATCTGAACAATAATATATCAAACCCTAGAAAGTTTTTGAAACTCATAAACAACTTACAAAATCCTCCAATCCACTCCCAACCCCCCACTGTCAATGTGGACAACCAAACCCTGCAACTCCCCTTAGAAGTAGCAAATGCCTTTAATAGTTATTTTGTCGGATGCTCCACCACCCTGATTGACAAACTAATACATAACACACATCCTGAAACTACAAATGTGGATCAGGCCCCACTAAATCAACAAAGACCCAATATAGAGAAGTTCAATTTTAGACCTGTACCCATCAATGTCGTTAAACACCTTAATAATCTAAAAATTAAAAACCAGTCTGGACCTGATTAAATCCCAGCAATGCTGTTGAAGCTCAGTGCGGCGGCAATTGCTAAACCTGTCACAACCCTAATTAACGAATCCTTGGTGTCTGAATACATACCCAAACTTTGGAAAACTGCAAGAGTAGTGCCTATCCATAAAAGTGGGGAGTTAACCTTGGTTTCTAATTATCGCCCTATATCTTTACTCCCAGTATTGTCAAAAATCTTAGAAAAATGCGTCCATACGCAACTAAGTGAGTATTACCAACAATCTAACTATCTGACCCCTGATCAATCAGGTTTTCGCCCGAATCACTCCACTACAACTGCCCTCCTAAAAGTTTGCAACGACATCCAAACTGGCATGGAACAAGGAGACCTAACTGGAGCTATTTTCCTTGATTTTGCAAAGGCCTTTGACATAGTGGAACACGACATACTACTGCTCAAACTAAAAAACTCTGGTATTGCTGATCGTCCATTAACCTGACAGTGACTCCCTCCCTCTCCCAGTCACGTGTGGTGTTCCCCAAGGTTCCATTCCCGCCCCCCTACTATTCACATTATTTATAAATGATTTGCCTAATGTCTGCAAATCCTCAACTGTACACATGTATGCAGACGACACGGTAATCTATCCAATCAATTCCGATCTGCTGCAGCTTGAAGCAGTGCTCCAAGACCAGTTCACAGAGGTAGAAAAGTGGATCTCAAAAAACAAACTCTTCCTAAACACTGACAAAACTGTCACAATGATCTTTGGAACGAGACCTAAATTACACAAATTACAAAATTCCCATCTACACATCAAAACAAAATCCAATTGCACGCTGACCACAGTCCACTCTTTCAAATACTTGGGTATGTTGTTAGACCCCAATCTATCTTTTGGCCTCCACATAGAAAAACTTGCATCCAAACTGTATCCAAAACTAGGTGCCCTGTACAGAAACAAATCTTGCCTCAGCCCTACAGTAAAGGAAAAGATTGTACAGCAAATGCTGATGCCTATCACGGATTATGGGGACATAGTATATGCACCTGCACCGCAAACTCACCTTAATAAACTTAATACATTGTATAACTCGTTCTGCTGCTTTGTGCTACAATGTAACTACAGGACCCACCATTGTGACATGCTAAAAGAACTAAACTGGCTGTCGCTGGAATCCAGACGCACCCTCCATCCTTGTCTTTAAGAGCCTTTCTGGGAAGCTCCCACCCTACCTGAGCAGAATGCTCTCCCCGGCTATTACCACCTCCTATAACCTCCGATCCAGTAGCAGCACATTATTTAGTTTGCCTCAATACAAAAAGAAAGCAGCTCGATCCTCCTTTTCCTACAGAGCGCCACAGTTATGGAATGACCTCCCGCACACTTTCAAACCTTCCCCAAGCCTAATATCCTTTAAGAGATCCCTCTCTACATATCTCAAAACAGAATGCACCTGTCATGGTTGATTATATATTTCCTACCTGTTCTATGTTAAATGTTTGCATATATTGTGTATTATTATTGTTTTTGTATTTTATTGTACCCTACTGTATCAATGCAATGTTTTGTGGACCCAGGACATACTTGAAAACAAGAGAAATCTCAATGTGTCCTTCCTGGTAAAATATTTTATAAATAAATAAATACATTTGAGAGGATTTCTGAGTGTGCACTAAACCACTAGGCACAGTGTGAGACAGACTTGGTGGTGAGGCAGGCGGCAGATCACTTTCATTTGCAGAAGAGGAAGGACTTTGAAATTGCACAAATAAATAAAAAACATTTACTGATTGTAACTTCAGTGTGCTAGTTGTATGGTGGAGCCAGGGGTCCATAAAAACACATTTTTTAGCAATATACAGCAGTGTATTTATGATTATTTGACAATGCTGTAGAAATTCTATATTTAAAGCCTTGCAGAAATGTTTCCTCCTCAATACACAAATGGTAGGTGCCTGTGACGGACCGCCTGGTACCCCGAATGAGTACCTCTGTCAGAACACTTCCCTTGTCCTGGACATCCCTTTATCCAGAGCAATAGCTCAGGGGTCTGAACACAAAATGAATACTTTATTTAAAAGCAGCACACATATTTATACCCTGGCATTCCAGAGTCACAGAGCTTCAGGTTACAGAGGGCATTGGTTAAACAGTAAAGCAAACATATGAACAATACATCAAACCTCTAACAATTGTCTATTCACAGGTAAAAAAGATTAACATATCAAGTTAATTAAAGGGTCACTGAACCCAATTTTTTTATTTTGTGATTCAGATAGAGAATGCAATTTTAAGCAACTTTCTAATTTACTTCTATTATCAATTTTTCTTCGTTCTCTTGCTATCTTTATTTGAAAAAGAAGGCATATAAGCTTTTCTTATTGGTTCAGACCTCTGGACAGCATTTTTTTTATTGGTGGATGAATTTATCCACCGATCAGCAAGAACAACCCAGGTTGTTAACAAAAAATGGGCCGGCATCTAAGCTTACATTCTTGTATTTCAAATAAAGATACAAATAGAATGAAGAAAATTTGATAATAGAAGTAAATTAGAAAGTTCCTTAAAATTGCTGCTCTATCTGAATCATGAAAGAAAAAATTTGGGTTCAGTGTCCCTTTAACTGGGGAGGGGAGTTTACTCAGACAATCTGATGTTGGGCAGTCTAGTTAACATAATCACACAGGAACACAATCAGTTTACCCAGACAGACTCCTGAGACACAATCAGATCTGAAACATAAATAAAATACATCTTATTACAGAATATAAAAACAGCTCTTATTAGCTATTAAAGGAACAGTCAAGTCCAAAATAAACTTTCATGTTTCAAATAGGGCATGTCATTTTAAACAACTTTCCAATTTACTTTTATCACCAATTTTGCTTTGTTCTCTTGGTATTCTTAGATGAAAGCTAGACCTAGGAAGGCTCATATGATAATTTCTAAGCCCATGAAGGCCGCCTCTTGTCACATGCTTTTTATTTGCTTTTCACAACAGGGGAGGGCTTGTTCATGTAGGCCATATAGATAACATTGTGCTCACGCCCGTGGCTTGTGGCAGACACTGCACTAATTGGCTAAAATGAAAGTCAATAGATAATAAATAAAAAGTCATGTGATTAGGGGCTGTCAGAAGATGCTTAGATACAAGATAATCACAGAGGTAAAAAGTATATTAATATAACTGTGTTGTTTATGCAAAACTGGGGAATGGGTAATAAAGGGATTATCTATCTTTTAAACAACAACAACAATTCTGTTGTTGACTGTCCCTTTAAGTCCTTTATGCCCACTTGGTTTCTAGAGTCACAATAGCTCCCACAAGGGGCACTCACACCCTGTACCCATCCTGTATTTATGGCTACAGGGTGACATGGACATAAGACAGAGTTATGAAAGTACATGGGGTGTCCAGCATATTCCCTTGTGGATAGTATAGACTCTATGGGGCATATGTATCAAGCTCCTGCAGGCTCGCCAGAAACACCAGTTATGAAGCAGCGGTCACAAAGACCGCTGCCCCATAACCCTGTCCGTCTGCTCTGAGCAGGCGACAGACATCGCCGGAAATCAAACCGATCGAGTACGATCGGGTTGATTGACACCCCCCTGCTGGTGGTCTGTTGGCCGCGAGTCTGCAGGGGGCGGCGTTTCACCAGAAGCTCTTGTGAGCTGCTGGTGCAATGCTGAATACGGCGAGCGTATTGCTTGCCGTATTCAGCGAGGTCTGGCGGACCTGATCCGCACTGTCGGATCAGGTCCGCCAGACTTTGATAAATTGGGGCCTATATCTTTACATAAAAACCCGGGACCAGATTTACTTCCCAATGAACTCTATAAAATGTTGAAACTTAATATTATCACATATCTTAAAAACATTTTTAATCATTACTTTATAAATAAATCACCATGTTTGGACGCCTTCTCTGCATCCTCGACCACTATGATCTTAAAGGGACAGTTCACCCAAAAAAATGATCTCCTTTAAATTGTTCCCAATTATTCATTTTACCTGCTGGTGTGTTTTAAATGCTCCTTTACCCATATTTTGACATTTGAATTAGCTGATTTAGTCTGTGGTATCAAAGCTATACTGAAAGTTTCTATACAGGAGTATATTCTATTGAATAGTCTAAGTAAACACAGCCAGCAGAAGAGATTACACTCTCAGGCCTCGCTTCCATTGAGTCGTTAAAAAACATAATTTATGCTTACCTGATAAATTTATTTCTCTTGTAGTGTGTTCAGTCCACGGGTCATCCATTACTTATGGGATATATTCTCCTTCCCAACAGGAAGTTGCAAGAGGATCAACCAAGCAGAGCTGCTATATAGCTCCTCCCCTCACTGTCATATCCAGTCATTCGACCAAAACAAGACGAGAAAGGATAAACCATAGGGTGCAGTGGTGACTGGAGTTATAATTTTAAAATTTAGAACCTGCCTTAAAAAGACAGGGCGGGCCGTGGACTGAACACACTACAAGAGAAATAAAATTATCAGGTAAGCATAAATTATGTTTTCTCTTGTTAAGTGTGTTCAGTCCACGGGTCATCCATTACTTATGGGATACCAATACCAAAGCTAAGTACACGGATGATGGGAGGGACAAGGCAGGAACATTAAACAGAAGGAACCACTGCCTGTAGAACCTTTCTCCCAAAAACAGCCTCCGAAGAAGCGAAAGTGTCAAATTTGTAAAATTTGGAAAAAGTATGAAGTGAAGACCAAGTTGCAGCCTTGCAAATCTGTTCAACAGAGGCCTCATTCTTAAAGGCCCAGGTGGAAGCCACAGCTCTAGTGGAATGAGCTGTAATTCTTTCAGGAGGCTGCTGTCCAGCAGTCTCATAGGCTAAACGTATTATGCTACGAAGCCAAAAAGAGAGAGAGGTAGCCGAAGCCTTTTGACCTCTCCTCTGTCCAGAGTAAACGACAAACAGAGAAGAAGTTTGTCTAAAATCTTTAGTTGCCTGTAAGTAGAACTTCAGAGCACAGACCACGTCTAGATTATGCAAAAGACGTTCCTTCTTTGAAGAAGGATTAGGACATAATGATGGAACAACAATCTCTTGATTGATATTCCTGTTAGAAACAACCCAGGTTTAGTACGCAGTACTGGAAAAAGAGAAGATGCAGGCACTACTGTGGATAGCTTAAAAACAATGAGTCTTTATTTGAAAAGCCGTTAAAAAATTAAACAGCTACAATCTCTGTAAAGACATGAGAAAAGGTACAAAAATCGACAGAGGCAAGGCAGGGTAGAAAAATAGACATAGAAAATTGTCTGACTAGTTTCGAGTACGGACTGTACTCTTATTCATAGACATGCAGAGAGGAGGCTAGACTCGCCTTTTAAAGGGAAAACTAGTGTCTGAAAATTCAGCTGATGTCCATTACTATTGATTGGGACATAAACTACAGTTAACCCCTCAAAGACAAGTCACGCCTAGTCTCTGTTGGAAAGGTTAAAAACAAAGAACGAAATTCTCAGATTATTGTTGTTATTTTAAACAGTGTTACACTCAATATCAGTTAGTGTTTTAATGGGTGAGACATGAAACAGAGACAGTTGGCGATCTATGTACAATGTCATAAGTGGCATTAGAAAATTATTGTTCTATTCATGTATAATACAAAGTTTATAGGAGCTGAACCATAGTTACATATGCCTTGTATCCTTATCTGTTACAATTAGGCAAAATTACTGTTATGCAAGATAGAGAACAGTATTAAGTAATTGTCCTATTATAGTTTTTCAAATTATAAGAAAATGTAAAACATAAACTTAGAGATATGCTAAACTAATGGTGGCATGAATATTAAATACACAGTGTCTAATAAGCAATGTTAAATAATAATCCTGTTATGGATTTTAGGGTTATAAATTAATATAAAACATGTACTTAAAGATATGCTAAACTGGTGATGACATGTATGTTAAATGTACAGTTCATATATACCCTAAAAAGTAATAAACCAATTCTAAATACAAGATTATGTATTTTGGGGTATGAAAAGAAAAGAATGACACTAGGTAAAGAGTTAGATACTAGGAAAATCCAAAGGCAATACATAGTGTATCTTATTTATTGCTTTAATTATCAATGAAAAAGTTGATATCGCATTCACGATTCATTCCTTTAGGAAAGCGTGTTTGCAATTTTAGCATCCAGAAGAGTTCTTTTCTCTCTAGGGACTTAAATTTGTTGCCCCCTCTGATAGATAGATTTACAATGTCAATTATTTTAATAGTGATATTAGCCTCATTAGAAAAATGTAAGCTATTAAAATGGTTCGCTACAGCAGAGTCTTTGTTATAATTTTTGATATCTCTGGCGTGTTCGTTATAACGTTTTCTAACTTCTCTAGAAGTTTGTCCTGTATATTGTAATTTACAGATATTGCATGTAAGGAGATATACCACAAAAGTGGTGCTGCAATTGGCATAAAAATCTATACTGTATTCTGTCCCTGTACTAGTGCTAATAAATGTGTTCCCTTCCTGAATATGTGAACACATATTACAGTTGCGACTACCACATTTGTAATTTCCTTTTTGTGTCAGCCAGTTGTGTTCCTTTCTTTTATTTCTGGTGACTAGGCTAGGTGATATGGCCTGTCCTAGGGTTTTTGATCTTTTGGGAACATATTTGATATTGTTGATAAAGGGTCTGAGGATATCATCGCCTGAAAGTATATGTGCATGTTTTTGCATAATTTTTACAATATCATTGTACTGTTTGGAATATGCTGTGGTGAAAACAATTGCTTCTTTAAAGTTAGATTCTTTCTTTTTTGCCTTATTCTTATGTATGTTAGTATCTGTGTTGTATTTTCTGATTTCCTTCCTACATTTTTCAAGACTATTGACATTGTATCCTCTACTAGTAAGTCTATTCTTCAACTCAAGTGATTGTGTATCATAGATATCGTCTGATTTAGTATTTCTTCGTAACCTAATGAATTGACCACGTGGAATGGACTTTATCAAATGTGTAGGATGTTGTGACGTTGCATAGAGTATTGTGTTACCTGCAGTCTCCTTGCGATAGGTACTGGTGACAATACAGTTTTCAACTATCTCCAATGTTAGATCTAAATAATTTACTCTTTGTGTGTTGTATATTCCTGTAAATCGTAAATTGAATGGATTAGTGTTGATGTATTCTATAAAGTTATTAAATTCTATATCATTTAAAGGTTTTTTGACAATGAGCAACAAATCGTCAATATAGCGAGTATATATTAAGATATTCTCAAGCCATGGATTTTGAGTGTTGTAAATATGTGATAACTCCCACCAGGAGACAAATAAGTTTGCAAAGGCAGGGGCAAACTTTGCCCCCATGGCGGTACCACATACTTGATTATAAAAACAGCCATCAAACCAGAAATAGTTGTGTGATAATAGGAATTTTAACACATCTCCTATGTATTGCTTAGTATAAATATTTAATTCCATCTCTCTTTGGAGAAAAAATTCCACTGCTTGTACCCCCAAATTTTGGGGGATACTGGTGTACAGTGAGCATACATCAATTACCACCCATGTGTAATTCTCTTTCCAAGAGACAGTGTCCATGATTTCAATTAGCTTTGCACTGTCTCTTAGATAGGAAAGTTGTTTTTTTGCAATCGGTTGTAGTATTTCATCTAACCATGCCCCCAAAGGCTCAAATAAGGACCCCACCCCTGAAACAATGGGTCTCCCTGGGGGGGAGATGGGGTCCTTATGAATCTTGGGGACATGGTAGAAAATAGGAGTAAGGGGATGTTCGGGAATTAGATTTTTTATGTCTTTCTCTTTGAAGACATCCAATGTTACCCCTTCCATAATTAATGACTGTAATTTCTTTTTATATACAAAAATAGGGTTGCCTGGGAGTAATCTATATGTGTTAGTATCACTGAGTTGATTAATAGCTTCATCAAAGTAATCCTTTTTATTTTGTATAACAATACTGCCGCCCTTATCGGCACTTCTAATGACAATCTCTTTGTTTTCTTGAAGTGTTTTTATCGCTTGTCGTTCTCTAAAGGATAGATTATGGGCGGCAGTATTGGTATTACTTTTTTTCTCTAACTCAAACAGATCTTCCTGAATTAGTTTTTGGTAAGAATTGATGATGGCCCCCCTATATTGAGTAGGATAAAAATCCGATGCTGTCCTTTTTGGATGGGCAAGCCTATTAGATTTATAACTTTCTTGGTCACCACTAAATAATAATAATAATAATTAGTACGCAGTACTACCTTGTCTGAATGAAAGATCAGATAAGGAGAATCACAATGTAAGGCAGATAACTCAGAGACTCTTCGAGCCGAGGAAATAGCCATCAAAAACAAAACTTTCCAAGATAAAAGCTTAATATCAATGGAATGAAGGGGTTCAAACGGAACACCCTGAAGAACTTTAAGAACCAAGTTTAAGCTCCACGGAGGAGCAACAGCTTTAAACACAGACTTAATTCTAGCCAAAGCCTGACAAAAAGCCTGGACGTCTGGATTCTCTGCCAGACGTTTGTGTAAAAGAATAGACAGAGCGGAAATCTGTCCCTTTAGCGAACTAGCGGATAAACCCTTTTCTAAACCCTCTTGTAGAAAAGCCAATATCCTAGGAATCCTAACCTTACTCCATGAGTAACTCTTGGATTCGCACCAATATAAATATTTACGCCATATCTTATGGTAAATTTTTCTGGTCACAGGTTTCCGAGCCTGTATTAATGTATCAATAACCGAATCCGAAAACCCACGCTTTGATAGAATCAAGCATTCAATTTCCAGGCAGTCAGCCTCAGAGAAATTAGGTTTGGATGGTTGAAAGGACCCTGAATTAGAAGGTCCTGCCTCAGAGGTAGAGACCATGGTGGACAGGACGACATGTCCACTAGGTCTGCATACCAGGTCCTGCGTGGCCACGCAGGCGCTATCAGAATTACCGATGCCCTCTCCTGTTTGATCCTGGCAATCAGTCGAGGTAGCAACGGAAATGGTGGAAACACATAAGCTATGTTGAAAACCCAAGGGGCTGCTAATGCATCTACCAGCACCGCTCCCGGGTCCCTGGACCTGGATCCGTAACAAGGAAGCTTCGCGTTCTGGCGAGATGCCATGAGATCCAGATCCGGTTTGCCCCAACGACGAATCAGTTGAGCAAATATCTCCGGGTGAAGTTCCCACTCTCCCGGATGAAAAGTCTGGCGACTTAGGAAATCCGCCTCCCAGTTCTCCACGCCTGGGATGTAAATCGCTGACAGGTGACAAGAGTGAGACTCTGCCCAGCGAATTATCTTCGAGACTTCCAACATCGCTAGGGAACTCCTGGTTCCCCCTTGATGATTGATGTAAGCCACAGTCGTGATATTGTCCGACTGAAATCTGATGAACCTCAGTTTTGCTAACTGAGGCCAAGCTAGAAGAGCATTGAATATTGCTCTTAATTCTAGAATGTTTATTGGAAGGAGTTTCTCCTCCTGAGTCCACGATCCCTGAGCCTTCAGGGAATTCCAGACTGCTCCCCAGCCTAGAAGGCTGGCATCCATTGTTACAATCGTCCAATCTGGTCTGCGAAAGGTCATTCCTTTGGACAGATGAACCGGTGACAACCACCAGAGAAGAGAATCTCTAGTCTCCCGGTCCAGATTTAGCAAAGGGGACAGATCTGAGTAATCCCCGTTCCATTGACTGAGCATGCATAGTTCCCATGGTCTGAGATGCAGGAGCGCAAATGGCACTATGTCCATTGCCGCGACCATTAAGCCGATTACCTCCATGCACTGAGCTACTGATGGGCTTGGAATGGAATGAAGGACACGGCAAGCATTGAGAATCTTTGATAACCTGGACTCCGTCAGGTAAATCTTCATCTCTACAGAATCTATAAGAGTCCCTAGAAAAGGAACCCTTGTGAGTGGTAACAGAGAACTCTTTTCCACGTTCACTTTCCACCCATGCGACCTCAGAAATGCTAGAACTATCTCTGTATGAGACTTTGCATTCTGAAAACTTGACGCTTGTATCAGAATGTCGTCTACGTACGGAGCCACCGCTATGCCTCGTGGTCTTAGTACCGCCAGAAGTGAGCCCAGAACCTTCGTAAAAATTCTCGGGGCCGTGGCTAACCCGAAGGGAAGAGCTACAAACTGGTAATTCCTGTCTAGAAAGGCAAACCTTAGGTACCGATAATGATCTTTGTGAATCGGTATGTGAAGGTAAGCATCCTTTAAGTCCACTGTGGTCATATATTGACCCTCTTGGATCATGGGTAGGATGGTTCGAATGGTTTCCATCTTGAACAATGGTACCCTTAGGAATTTGTTTAAAATCTTTAAGTCCAAGATTGGTCTGAAGGTTCCCTCTTTTTTGGGAACCACAAATAGATTTGAGTAAAATCCTTGTCCCTGTTCCGATCGCGGAACTGAGTGGATCACTCCCATGATTAAGAGGTCTTGTACACATTGTAGAAATGCCTCTCTCTTTACTAGGTTTGTTGATAACCTCGACAGATGGAACCTCCCTTGTGGAGGAGAGGTTTTGAAATCCAGAAGGTATCCCTGAGATATAATCTTCAACGTCCAGGGATCCTGCACATCTCTTGCCCAAGCCTGGGCGAAGAGAGAAAGTCTGCCCCCCACTAAATCCATCTCCGGATAGGGGGGCCTGTCTTCATGCTGTCTTAGGGGCGGGAGTAGGCTTTCTGGCCTGCTTGCCCTTGTTCCATGACTGGTTGCCTTTCCAACCCTGTCTGTAACGAGCAGTAGTTCCTTCCTGTTTTGGAGCGGAGGAAGTTGATGCTGCTCCTGCCTTGAAGTTACGAAAGGCACGAAAATTAGACTGTTTGGCCTTTGGTTTGGCCCTGTCCTGAGGAAGGGTGTGGCCCTTACCTCCCGTTATGTCAGCAATAATTTCCTTCAAACCGGGCCCGAATAAGGTCTGCCCTTTGAAAGGAATGTTAAGTAGCTTAGATTTGGAAGTTACATCCGCTGACCAGGATTTAAGCCAGAGCGCTCTGCGCGCCTGTATGGCGAATCCGGAATTTTTAGCCATAAGTTTGGTTAAATGTACTACGGCATCTGAAACAAACGCATTAGCTTGCATAAGGGTTCTAACTTTGCTCAAAGCCTCATCCAATGGCGCTGTGCGAATCGCCTCTTCCAGAGACTCAAACCAGAATGCCGCTGCAGCCGTGACAGGCGCAATGCATGCAAGAGGCTGCAATATAAAACCCTGTTGAACAAACATTTTCTTAAGATAACCCTCTAATTATTTATCCATTGGATCTGAGAAAGCACAGCTATCCTCCACCGGGATAGTGGTACGTTTGGCTAAAGTAGAAACTGCTCCCTCCACCTTAGGGACCGTCTGCCATAAGTCTCGTGTGGTGGCGTCTATAGGAAACATTTTTCTAAATATCGGGGGAGGGGAAAAAGGCACACCGGGTCTATCCCACTCCTTACTAATAATTTCTGTAAGTCTTTTTGGTATAGGAAAGACGTCAGTACACACCGGTACCGCATAGTATCTATCCAACCTACACATTTTCTATGGAATTGCCACCGTGTCGCAATCATTCAGAGCCGCTAATACCTCCCCTAGTAACACACGGAGGTTCTCAAGCTTAAATTTAAAATTTGAAATTTCTGAATCCGGTCTCCCCGGATCAGAACCGTCACCGACAGAATGAAGCTCACCGTCCTCATGTTCTGCAAATTGTGACGCAGTATCAGACATGGCTCTCGTGTCATCAGCGCGCTCTGTCCTTAACCCAGAGCTATAGCGCTTGCCTCTTAATTCGGGCATATTATATAATACTTCTTTCATAACATTAGCCATATCATGCAAAGTGATTTGTAAGGGCCTAGATGTACTTGGCGTCTCAATCTTACGCATCTCCCGAGCGGGAGACGCAGGTACTGACACGTGAGGAGAGTTAGGCGGCATAACTTCCCCCTCGTTGTCTGGTGATAGTTTCTCTATCGGTACAGATTGACTTTTATTCAAAGCAATATCAATACAATTGGTACACATCGTTCTATTGGGCTCCACATTGGCTTTTGAACATGATGAACAAACAGTTTCCTCTGAATCAGACATGTTTAAAACAGACTTAGCAATGAAACTAGCAAGCTTGGAAATCACTTTCAATAAGTTTACAAGCAATATAAAAAACGCTGCAGCGCTTCAAAAATACAGATATAATTAAACAATTCTTAACAAGAAGTGTATTATTAGCAGAGGATTGCACCCATTAGCAAAAGGATGATTAACCCCTCAATACCCAAAACGGATAAAACGGATATCAATTAAGATTTAACGCTTTTAATCACAGTCAAACACACTGTCACAGATCTGCTGTGACTGATTACCTCCCTCAAAAATGAATTTTGCAGACCCCTGAGCTCTCTAGAGACGTCCTGGATCAAGGAGGAAGAAGCAGGAAGACTGTGCTAGAATTTTAACTGCGCAACAAGGCGCTAAAACAAGGTCCCTCCCACTCCTATTACAACAGTGGGAGCCCTGATATAACTGTTTCCATGCAGAAAATATATGTTAGCCATGTGGAAAAAAATCATGCCCAAAGAGATTTATCACCAAAGTACCTCACAAAAACGAATAACATGCCAGTAAACGTTTTATTAAAAAACAACATTTTCCAATGTCATGCAAAGCTATCACTAAGCCTGCTACCAGTCGCTATCACTGCAGATAAGGCTTAAGTATTATTTCAGTTTTAACAGTATTTTCTCAGTCAAATTCTAGTCCCTAGAAATAACTCGACTGCGCATACATTTATCAGCCTGATACCAGTTGCCACTACTGCATTTAAGGCTGTACTTACATCATACGGTAACAGCAGTATTTTCTTAGTCAATTCCATTCCCAGAAAATAAAGTACTGCACATACCTCATTTGCGGAGGACCCCGCATGCTATTCCCATTTTCTGAAGTTACCCCACTCCTCAGAATGTCGAGAACAGCCAGTGGATCTTAGTTACGCCTGCTAAGATCATAGAAAAAAACGCAGGCAGTTTCTTCTTCCAAATACTGCCTGAGATAGAAAAACAGCACACTCCGGTGCCATTTAAAATAACAAACTTTTGATTGAAGAATAGTTAAGTAAAAACTCCAGCTCCTCTCGCGACCTCCTTCTTTGTTGAGGGTTGCAAGAGAATGACTGGATATGACATGTGAGGGGAGGAGCTATATAGCAGCTCTGCTTGGGTGATCCTCTTGCAACTTCCTGTTGGGAAGGAGAATATATCCCATAAGTAATGGATGACCCGTGGACTGAACACACTTAACAAGAGAAATGGAGCCGTAAGCTACCGAAGCTGCCGACAGCTAAAAGTAATTTACGGCTCCATTTTAGTACCAGGTTTCCATTTAAATATTTTGCGGATAGCGTGCAGTCGCTCTTTTCGTGTAGGTGTAAGTTAACGTTGTGTTAACGGTTCCATCTGATGTTGTATTTCTTGAAAATCAATTAGTTGCTAAGGTAACCCGACCTTACGCTATAGAATTTACGTTTAACGTCCGTGCTCCTTACCGGTGATCACCTCTCAAGAAAAATAAAGATACACTTATCCATATTTTTAATAATCAAATACTATTTTTTAATATAATTATATTTACCACTTCATAAATATAAGTAATATGTATTGCTGCCCTAGGCATAGGTCTAGTTTGCATTCTGTAGATATGTTCTTGCATATATTATTATATTTAAATATATACTGATATTTCTATTAGAATATAAGTTCAACTATTTCTATACATGAGACAACAATAAATATTACTTATAACAATTTATTTCTACATTAAAACACTTGCATTATTTGCAAGTTTTATAATTTCAATAGAAAATAGGTCTCAAAAAGCACAATTTTCCTCTTTTACACCTAGTTGAGCTGGGTGTAATATTTCTCAATGTATCGACAGCCTCCGACAGTATATTAACGGTTAGCGCTTTCATTGGAAACCTGGTATAATTTATCGATTAACGGCTTCTATTACTTTCTATGGGACGCGAAGATTTTTTCGGCAGCCGGAGTCCAGCTGCCGATATTGAGGTATAACGCGCCATTGGAAACAGTCGATAAACGATATTGCTTTCGACAGCATATTTAACAGTTTGCGAGTGCACGCAAACTGAATTACGATTCAATGGAAGCGAGCCCTCAGTGGGGGGCAGGATAGTTAAGTAATACAATGATAATTATCTATTGTTCTTTCTAAGTATTGAGCTTTGGTTTTCTAGACAAATATAAGATAAAGGAGCAAGTGTGTGTACACAAAGTGATAACATAATGAAAAACCTGAAAATGCAATTTCTCATAAACTTTATACTCTGCAGCTGGTATAACAAGTCATTGAAAATACATTAATATAAAAACAATTTTATAGTGTACTGTCCCTTTAAAGAAAGGTCAAAATCCTCTTGAAATCGGTTCCTACAGGCCAGTAGCCCTATTGAATTCTGATAACAAAAACCTAACTTATGTAGGAACTTACCTGATAAATTCATTTCTTTCATATTGGCAAGAGTCCATGAGCTAGTGACGTATGGGATATACATTCCTACCAGGAGGGGCAAAGTTTCCCAAACCTCAAAATGCCTATAAATACACCCCTCACCACACCCACAATTCAGTTTAACGAATAGCCAAGTAGTGGGGTGATAAAGAAAGGAGTAAAAAGCATCAAAATAAGGGACTGGAAATATAATTGTGCTTTATACAAAAAATCATAACCACTATAAACCGGGTGGGTCTCATGGACTCTTGCCAATATGAAAGAAATTAATTTATCAGGTAAATTCTTACATAAATTATGTTTTCTTTCATGTAATTGGCAAGAGTCCATGAGCTAGTGACGCATGGGATAGTAATACCCAAGATGTGGAACTCTACAGAAGAGTCACTATAGAGGGAGGGATAAAATAAAAACAGCCATTTTCGCTGAAAAATTAAATCCACAACCAAAAGAATACGTTTATCTTATAACTGAAAAGAAAAAAAAATTAACACATAAGTAGATGAACCAAACAGCTGCCTAAAGAACTTTTCTACCAAAAACTGCTTCCTAAGACGCAAATACATCAAAATGGTAGAATTTAGTAAATGTATGCAAAGAAGACCAAGTCGCTGCTTTGCAAATCTGATCAACTGAAGCTTCATTCTTAAAAGCCCACGAAGTGGAGACTGATCTAGTAGAATGAGCTGTGATTCTCTGAGGCGGGGCCTGACCCGACTCTACATAAGCTTTATGAATCAAAAGCTTTAACCAAGATGCCAAGGAATTGGCAGAAGCTTTCTGACCTTTCCTAGAACCAGAAAAGACAACAAATAGACTAGAGGTCTTCCTGAAATCTTTAGTAGCTTCAACATAATATTTCAAAGCTCTTACAACATCCAGAGAATGTAAGTATCTCTCCAAAGAATTCTTAGGATTAGAACACAAAGAGGGGACAACAATTTCCCTAATAATGTTGTTAGAATTCACAACTTTAGGTAAAAATTTAAATGAAAGTCCGCAAAACTGCCTTATCTTGATGAAAAATCAGAAAAGGTGACTCACAAGAAAGAGCAGATAATTCAGAAACTCTTCTACCAGAAGAGACAGCCAAAAGGAACAATACTTTCCATGAAAGTAGTTTAATATCCAAAGAATACATAGGCTCAAAAGGAGGAGTCTTTAAAGCTCTCAGGACCAAATTAAGACTCCAAGGAGGAGAGATTGATTTAATGACAGGCTTGATATGGACCAAAGCCTGAACAAAACAGTAAATATCAGGAAAAAATTAGGTGTGATGATAACAACACACCTGAAGTAGCGCTAATCTCTATTAAAAACTCAAAGGCTGAAAATGAACTATATCAAAAATTCAATATCAGGAAGTTTAGCAATCTTTCTGTGAAATAAAACAGAAAGAGCAGAGATTTGTCCCTTCAAGGAACTTGCAGACAAACCTTTATCCAAACCATCCTGAAGAAACTGTAAAATTCTAGGAATTCTAAAAGAATGCCAGGAGAATTTATGAAAAGAACACCATGAAATATAAGTCTTCCAAACTCGATAATAAATCTTCCTAGAAACAGATTTACTAGCCTGTAACATAGTATCAATCACTGAGTCAGAGAAACCTCTATGACTAAGCACTAAGCATTCAATTTCCATACCTTCAAATTTAATGATTTGAGATCCCTGATGGAAAAACGGACCTTGAGACAGAAGATCTGGTCTTAAAGGAAGTGGTCATGGTTGACAACTGGACATCCGGACAAGGTCCGCATACCAGAACCTTAGAGGCCATGCTGGTGCTACCAGAAACACAAACAAATGTTCCATGATGATCTTGGAGATCACTTTTGGAAGAAGAACTAGAGGCGGGAAGATATAAGCAGGTTGGAAGAACCAAGGAACTGCTAACGCATCCACCGACTCCGCCTGAGGACCCTGGACCTGGACAGGTACCTGGGACGTTTCTTGTTCAGATGGGAAGCCATCAGATCTATTTCTGGAAAACCCCACCTCTGAACAATCTGAGAAAACACATCTGGATGGAGTGACCACTACCCCGGATGTAAAGTCTGACGGCTGAGATAATCCGCTTCCCAATTGTCTACACCTGGGATATGTACCAAAGAAATTAGACTAGAGCTGGATTCCGCCCAAGCAAGTATCCAAGATACTTCTTTCATAGCTAGGGAACTGTGAGTCCCGCCCTGATGATTGACATATGCCACAGTTGTGACATTGTCCGTCTGAAAACAAATGAATGGTTCTCTCTTCAATAGAGGCCAAACCTGAAGAGCCCTGAAAATAGCACGGAGTTCTAAAATATTTATTGGTAACCTTGCCTCTTGAGATTTCCAAACCCCTTGTGCTGTCAGAGATCCCCAGACAGCTTCCCAACCTGAAAGTCTTGCATCTGTTGTGATTACAGTCTAGGTTGGACCCCTTGAACTATACGATGGTGGTCTAACCACTAAGTCAGAGAGAGTCGAACATTGGGATTTAAGGATATTAATTGTGATATCTTTGTATAATCCCTGCACCATTGATTGAGCATACAAAGCTGGAGAGGTCTCATATGAAAACGAGCAAAGGGGATCGCGTCCAGTGCTGCAGTCATGAGACCTAAAACTTCCATGCACAAAGCCACTGAAGGGAATGACTGAGACTGAAGGTTCCGACAAGCTGAAACCAATTTTATTCGTCTCTTAGAGACAGTGTCATGGACACTGAATCTATCTGGAAACCTAAAAAGGTGACCGTTGTCTAAGGAATCAAGGAACTTTTTGGTAAATTGATCCTCCAACCATGTCTTTGAAGAAACAACACTAGTTGATTTGTGTGAGATTCTGCAGAATGTAAAGACTGAGCTAATACCAAGATTTCATCCATATAAGGAAACACTGCAATACCCTGTTCTCTGATTACAGAGAGTAGGGCACGAGAACCTTTGAAAATATTCTTGGAGCTGTCGCTAGGCCAAATGGAAGAGCGACAAATTGGAAATGCTTGCCTAGAAAAGAGAATCTCAGAAACCGATAATGATCTGGATGAATCAGAATGTGAAGATATGCATCCTGTAAGTCTATCGTGGACATATAATGACCTTGCTGAACAAAAGGCAGAATAGTCCTTATAGTCACCATTTTGAAAATTGGCACTCTTACAAAACGGTTTAAAATTTTCAGATCCAGAACTGGCCTGAATGAATTTTCTTTCTTTGGGACAATGAATAGATTTGAATAAAACCCAAGACCCTGTTCTTGAAACGGAACTGGTATAATTTCCCCTGAAAGCTCTAGATCTGAAACACACTTCAGAAAAGCCTGAGTCTTCACTGGATTTGCAGGAACGCGTGAGAGAAAAAATCTTCTCCCAGGAGGTCTCATTCTGAATCCTATTCGATACCCTTGAGAGACAATGCTCTGAATCCAATTATTTTGGACAGAATCTGCCCAAATGTTCTAGAAATTTTAATCTGCCCCCCACCAGCTGAACTGGAATGAGGGCCGCTCCATCATGCAGACTTGGGGGCTGGCGTTTTTCACACTTCTTTCAACAAGGAACAAATATACTCCATCTTAAAGAGATAAGTAGATTTGTCAGTGTCAATATTTGAGGTAGGATCTTCTAAATTAGATAGATCCTCATCAGAGGAGGATAATTCAGTATGTTTTCGATCATTTGAAAATTCATCATATCTTTATGAGAAGTTTTAAAAGACCTTTTACGTTTCTTAGAAGGTTTTATGGCAGACAAAGCCGTCTGAATCGCATCAGCAATAAAATATTTTATATTCACAGGGATATCATGTACATTAGATGTTGAAGGAACAACAGGCATAGTACTAGTACTGATGGATACATTCTCTGCATGTAAAAGCTTATCATGACAACTGTTACATACTACAGCTGGAGATATAATCTCCGCTAACTTACAACAGATACACTTATCTTTGGTAGAACTGTTATCAGGCAGCAGAAATCCAACAGTGGTTTCTGAGACAGGATCAGATTGAGACATCTTGCAAATGTAAGAGAAAAAAACAACATATAAAGCAAAATTTTCAATTTCCTTATATGGCAGTTTCAGGAATGGGAAAAAAAATGCAGACAGCATAGCCCTCTGAGCATAGAAAAAGGTAAGAGGCATATAGGAAGTGGGGGTTAAATAATACAATTATTTGGCGCCAAGTATGACGCGCAACGCGAAACAAATTTTTTTTCGTGCTAACAACATCCGGAAATGAAGCAACTCGCATCATAGCAGACGCAACCATGTGCAAGGAAACCTGGCGTCAACTAAGACGCTGGAAATTACGAATTTGCGTCACTGAACGTACCTTCGCGCCAAAAATATTCTCGCGCCAAGAATGACGCAATAAATATAAGCATTTTGCGGACTCGCAAGCCTAAATTTTGCCCGCAAAAATGAATGAAAACAGTAAATTTTGAAAAAAAAGCTATACCCCAGGTAAGAAAAAATAACTTCCTAAATATGTTTTTCACAATTTTGAAACTCATACGCCTAGATTTAGAGTTCTGCGTTAGCCGTCAAAACCAGCATTAGGGGGTCCTAACGCTGGTTTTGGCCGCCCACTGGTATTTAGAGTCAGTCAGGAAAGGGTCTAACGCTCACTTTCCAGCCGCGCCTTTTCCATACCGCAGATCCCCTTACGTCAATTGCGTATCCTATATTTTCAATGGGATCTTTCTAACGCCGGTATTTAGAGTCTTGGCTGAAGTGAGCGTTAGAAATCTAACAACAAGACTCCAGCCGCAGAAAAAAGCCAGGAGTTAAGAGCTTTCTGGGCTAACGCCGGTTCATAAAGCTCTTAACTACTGTGCTCTAAAGTACTAACACCCATAAACTACCTATGTACCCCTAAACCGAGGCCCCCCCACATCGCCGCCACTCTATTAAATTTTTTAACCCCTAATCTGCTAACCTACATTATCCCTATGTACCCCTAATCTGCTGCCCCTAACATCGCCGACCCCTATATTATATTTATTACCCCCTAATCTGCCCCCCCCCCCAACGTCGCTGCTACCTACCTACAATTATTAACCCCTAATCTGCCAACCGGACCTCACTGCTACTCTAATAAATGTATTAACCCCTAAAGCTAAGTCTAACCCTAACACTATCACCCCCCTAAGTTAAATATAATTTAAATCTAACGAAATAAAATAAATCTTATCAAATAAATTATTCCTATTTAAAGCTAAATACTTACCTGTAAAATAAACCCTAATATAGCTACAATATAAATAATAATTATATTGTAGCTATTTTAGGATTAATATTTATTTTACAGGCAACTTTGTATTTATTTTAACTAGGTACAATAGCTATTAAATAGTTAATAACTATTTAATAGTTACCTAGTTAAAATAATTACAAAATTACCTGTAAAATAAATCCTAACCTAAGTTACAATTAAACCTAACACTACACTATCAATTAATTAAATAAACTACCTACAATTATCTACAATTAAATCAACTAAACTAAATTACAAAAAAACAAAACAATAAATTACAAAAAATAAAAAAAGATTACAAGAATTTTAAACTAATTACACCTACTCTAAGCCCCCTAAAAAAATAACAAAGCCCCCCAAAATAAAAAAAATGCCCTACCCTTTTCTAAAATAGAAATTTAACAGCTCTTTTACCTTACCAGCCCTTAAAAGGGCCTTTTGCGGGGCATGCCCCAAAGAAAACAGCTCTTTTGCATTTAAATAAACATACAATACCCCTCCAACATTACAACCCACCACCCACATACCCCTAATCTAACCCAAACCCCCCTTAAAAAACCCTAACACTAAGCCCCTGAAGATCTTCCTACCTTATCTTCACCACGCCGGGTATCACCGATCCGTCCAGAAGAGGGTCCGAAGTCTTCATCCTATCCGGCAAGAAGAGGTCCAGAAGAGGGTCCGAAGTTTTCATCCTATCCGTCAAGAAGAGGGCATCCGGACCGGTAGACATCTTCATCCAGGCGGCATCTTCTATCTTCTTCCATCCGGCGCGGAGCGGGACCATCTTGAAGCAGCCGACGCGGATCCATCCTCTTCTAACTATGTCCTAAGTCCGAATGAAGGTTCCTTTAAATGACGTCATCCAAGATGGCGTCCCTGGAATTCCGATTGGCTGATAGGATTCTGTCAGCCAATCGGAATTAAGGTAGGAAAAATCTGATTGGCTGTTTCAATCAGCCAATCAGATTCAAGTTCAATCGGATTGGCTGATCCAATCAGCCAATCAGATTGAGCTCGCATTCTATTGGCTGATCGGAACAGCCAATAGAATGCGAGCTCAATCTGATTGGCTGATAGGATTCTATCAGCCAATCGGAATTCGAGGGACGCCATCTTGGATGACGTCACTTAAAGGAACCTTCATTCGTCGGGAGTCGCCAAAAGAAGAGGATGGATCCGTGTCGGCTGCTTCAAGATGGTCCCGCTCCGCGCCGGATGGATGAAGATAGAAGACGCCGCCTGGATGAACATGTCTACCGGTCCGGATGTCCTCTTCTTGCAGGATAGGATGAAGACTTCAGACCCTCTTCTGGACCTCTTCTTGACGGATAGGATAAAGACTTCGGACCCTCTTCTGGACGGATCGGTGATACTCGGCGTGGTGAAGATAAGGTAGGGAGATCTTCATGGGCTTAGTGTTAGGTTTTTTAAGGGGTGTTTGGGTTAGATTAGGGGTATGTGGGTGGTGGGTTGTAATGTTGGGGGGGGGTATTGTATATTTTTTTTAAATGCAAAAGAGCTGTTTTCTTTGGGGCATGCCCCGCAAAAGGCCCTTTTAAGGGCTGGTAAGGTAAAAGAGCTGTTAACTTTTTATTTTAGAATAGGGTAGGGCATTTTTTTTATTTTGGGGGGCTTTGTTATTTTTTTTAGGGGGCTTAGAGTAGGTGTAATTAGTTTAAAATTCTTGTAATCTTTTTTTTATTTTTTGTAATTTAGTGTTTGTTTTTGTAATTTAGTTTAGTTGATTTAATTGTAGATAATTTAGATAGTTTAGTTAATTAAATTATTGATAGTGTAGTGTTAGGTTTAATTGTAATTTAGGTCAGGATTTATTTTACAGGTAATTTTTTACTTACTTTAACTAGGTAGCTATTAAATAGTTATTAACTATTTAATAGCTATTGTACCTAGTTAAAATAAATACAAAGTTGCCTGTAAAATAAATATTAATCCTAAAATAGCTACAATATAATTATTATTTATATTGTAGCTATATTAGGGTTTATTTTACAGGTAAGTATTTAGCTTTAAATAGGATTAATTTATTTAATAAGATTTATTTTATTTAGTTAGATTTAAATTATATTTAACTTAGGGGGGTGTTAGTGTTAGGGTTAGACTTAGCTTTAGGGGTTAATACATTTATTAGAGTAGCGGCGAGGTCCGGTCGGCAGATTAGGAGTTAATAAGTGTAGTTAGGTAGCGGCGACGTGGGGGGGGGCAGATTAGGGGTTAATAAATATTATGTAGGTGTCAGCGATGTTAGGGGCAGCAGATTAGGGGTTCATAGGGATAATGTAGGTTGCGGCGGTGTACGGAGCGGCAGATTAGGGGTTAATAATAAAATGCAGGGGTCAGCGATAGCGGGGGCGGCAGATTAGGGGTTAATAAGTGTAAGGTTAGGGGTGTTTAGACTCGGGGTACATGTTAGGGTGTTAGGTGCAGACGTAGGAAGTGTTTTCCCATAGGAAACAATGGGGCTGCGTTAAGAGCTGAACGCTGCTTTTTTGCAGGTGTTAGGTTTTTTTTTCCAGCTCAAACTGCCCCATTGTTTCCTATGGGGATATCGTGCACAAGCACGTTTTTGAAGCTGGCCGCGTCCATAAGCAACACTGGTATTTAGAGTTGAAGTGGCGTTAAATTATGCTCTACCCTCCCTTTTTGGAGCCTAATGCAGCCCTTCAGAGAACTCTAAATACCAGCGTTGTTTAAAAGGTGCGGGGGGGAAAAAACACGCATAGCTAACGCACCCCTTTGGCCGCAAAACTCTAAATCTAGCCGTAAGTATATAGTATTCATTTGTAATAATATTCATTTCATTGTTAGAGGTAGTGTGATTTAGAAGATTTTAAAGACTACAATTTAGAAAAAGGTGTCAGACACTGTGCACATTATTAAACACAAGTGTTAAAGCCCGTGTACGCGGGCCAAATTGTGTAAAGAAAGACATATACTTCTTAGGAGGCAAATCTCTCCCTATATCCCTATCCTTCCATCCCTCTTTCCATCTATCCCTATCCCTCTATCCCTATATCCATCTACCTCTATCCATATACCTTTATCCATATACCTCTATCCCTCTCTCTCTATCCCACTCTCTCTATCCCTCTATCTCTATCCCTATCCCTCTATTTCTATCCCTATCCCTCTATCTATATCCCTCTATCCCTTATATCTATCCATCTATTCCTATCCCTCTATCTCTACCTCTCTATCTCTATCCCTCTATTTCTATCCCTATCCCTCTATCTATATCCCTATCCATCTATCCCTTATATCTATCCATCTATCACTATATCTCTATCCCTCTATTCCTATATTTATATCCCTATTCCTCTATCTCTATCCCTCTAACCCTATCCCTCTAACCCTATGCCTCTAACTCTTTCCCTTTAACACTATCCCTCTATCTCTATCCCTCTAACCCTATCCCTCTATCTCTATCCCTTTAACCCCATCCCTCTAACCCTATCCCTCTATCTCGAACCCTCTATCCCTATCCCTCTAACCCTATCCCTCTATGCCTATATCTTTATCCCTCTATCTCTATCCCTCTATCTCTATCCCTCTAACCCTATCCCTCTAACCCTATCCATCTATCTCTATCCCTGTATCTCTATCCCTGTATCTCTATCCCTCTATCTCTATCCCTCTATCTCTATCCCTCTATCCCTATCCCGCTATCCCTCTATCTCTATCCCTCTGTTCCTATCCCTCTATCTCTATCCCTAGCCCTCTATCCCTATCCCTCTATCTATCTATTTATCCCTAGCCCTCTATTCCTATCCCTATCCCTCTTTCTCTATCCCTCTATCCCTATACCTCTATCTCTATCCCTATATCTCTATCCCTATCCCTCTATCTCTATCCCTATCTCTCTATTCCTCTATTTATATCCCTATCTCTCTATCCCTATCCCTCTATCTCTATCCCTCTATCTCAATCCCTCTATCTCTATATCCCTATCCCTCTATCCCTATCCCTCTATTCCTATCCCTCTATTCCTATCCCTCTATCTATATCCCTCCATCTCTTTCCCTATCTCTCTATCCCTCTATCTATATCCATATCTCTATATCCCTAATCCCTCTTTCTCTCCCTCTATCCCTATCCCTTATATTTTTTTTGGTCGGCATTTTTCTCTCTATATCTCTTCGCTAATGTAGTGTAGTGTTTGTCTCCAGTTTTATTTATTTTTTTAGGCATTGTTATATTATGTTTTTTTTTGTCTCTCTCCTGTGGGATAGTATTATTGTAGCTTAGCATAGTCTTGCACAGTGTATAGCAATTTTACTCCGGTACTGTACTGTAGTGCAGTCTGGCGCAGTGTCTGGCACTTTTTCATGCGCAGTGATCTTAAGGCCGTACTTAGTCTTGCATGCTTACGCTACAGTACCGGATCTATGGTAATCCTTAAGGCCGCAATAAGTCTCACGCTTACGGTATAGATACAGTACCGGAGATGTGGTGATCCTAAAGGCTGCACGTAGTCTCCCGCGCATACGCTACAGTACGGCCGCACTTAGTCTTGCACGCAGTTAGACACAGATCCTCACGCCCCCTCGCCACGCCCACTCCACCCCACCATGCCCCCCCAACGGTTGCTTCCCCTGCTCTGCTGAGTGTCTGATGTCAATCCTAAAGGCCAGGTATGTTTGTCCTCGTGCAGTCTCTACTGCGCATGACTGCATCTGACAAACATACTTGGCCTTTTATTATATAGGATAATTTAAATATTAGAATATCTCACATCCCAGCATGAACCTTTTATCCATATATTAGTGGCTGATTTACTAATATAATATTATTAAGCAATCTGTGAATCAATCTGCTAATGCTAACAGTAACAGCTATTAGTAATAGAGACTATAATTTAAATGTTAGAATATCTCACATGATGTGAGATATTCTAACATTTTAATTATGGTCTCTAATAATAATAGCTGTTGTCATTAGCAGATTCATAGATTGCTTAATAAAATTATAAAAGTCATGCTGTGATGTGAGATATTTCTAACATCACAGCATGAACCTTTTATATACCTTGTTGTTTACAACATTATATGTCATATAATAAATGTTGGCTCCAGGCTGCTAAGTTAAAACTTTTACTGTGGGAAAAACAGAATTTATGTTTACCTGATAAATTTCTTTCTCCAACGGTGTGTCCGGTCCACGGCGTCATCCTTACTTGTGGGATATTCTCTTCCCCAACAGGAAATGGCAAAGAGCCCAGCAAAGCTGGTCACATGATCCCTCCTAGGCTCCGCCTACCCCAGTCATTCGACCGACGTTAAGGAGGAATATTAGCATAGGAGAAACCATATGGTACCGTGGTGACTGTAGTTAAAGAAAATAAATTATCAGACCTGATTAAAAAAACCAGGGCGGGCCGTGGACCGGACACACCGTTGGAGAAAGAAATTTATCAGGTAAACATAAATTCTGTTTTCTCCAACATAGGTGTGTCCGGTCCACGGCGTCATCCTTACTTGTGGGAACCAATACCAAAGCTTTAGGACACGGATGAAGGGAGGGAGCAAATCAGGTCACCTAAATGGAAGGCACCACGGCTTGCAAAACCTTTCTCCCAAAAATAGCCTCAGAAGAAGCAAAAGTATCAAACTTGTAAAATTTGGTAAAAGTGTGCAGTGAAGACCAAGTCGCTGCCCTACATATCTGATCAACAGAAGCCTCGTTCTTGAAGGCCCATGTGGAAGCCACAGCCCTAGTGGAATGAGCTGTGATTCTTTCAGGAGGCTGCCGTCCGGCAGTCTCGTAAGCCAATCTGATGATGCTTTTAATCCAAAAAGAGAGAGAGGTAGAAGTTGCTTTTTGACCTCTCCTTTTACCTGAATAAACAACAAACAAGGAAGATGTTTGTCTAAAATCCTTTGTAGCATCTAAATAGAATTTTAGAGCGCGAACAACATCCAAATTGTGCAACAAACGTTCCTTCTTTGAAACTGGTTTCGGACACAGAGAAGGCACGATAATCTCCTGGTTAATGTTTTTGTTAGAAACAACTTTCGGAAGAAAACCAGGTTTAGTACGCAAAACCACCTTATCTGCATGGAACACCAGATAAGGAGGGGAACACTGCAGAGCAGATAATTCTGAAACTCTTCTAGCAGAAGAAATTGCAACTAAAAACAAAACTTTCCAAGATAATAACTTAATATCAACGGAATGTAAGGGTTCAAACGGAACCCCCTGAAGAACTGAAAGGACTAAATTGAGACTCCAAGGAGGAGTCAAAGGTTTGTAAACAGGCTTAATTCTAACCAAAGCCTGAACAAAGGCTTGAACATCTGGCACAGCTGCCAGCTTTTTGTGAAGTAACACCGACAAGGCAGAAATCTGTCCCTTCAGGGAACTTGCCGATAATCCTTTTTCCAATCCTTCTTGAAGGAAGGATAGAATCCTAGGAATCTTAACCTTGTCCCAAGGGAATCCTTTAGATTCACACCAACAGATATATTTTTTCCAAATTTTGTGGTAAATCTTTCTAGTTACAGGCTTTCTGGCCTGAACAAGAGTATCGATAACAGAATCTGAGAAACCTCGCTTCGATAAAATCAAGCGTTCAATCTCCAGGCAGTCAGCTGGAGTGAAACCAGATTCGGATGTTCGAACGGACCCTGAACAAGAAGGTCTCGCCTCAAAGGTAGCTTCCAAGGTGGAGCCGATGACATATTCACCAGATCTGCATACCAAGTCCTGCGTGGCCACGCAGGAGCTATCAAGATCACCGACGCCCTCTCCTGATTGATCCTGGCTACCAGCCTGGGAATGAGAGGAAACGGCGGAAACACATAAGCTAGTTTGAAGGTCCAAGGTGCTACTAGTGCATCCACTAGAGCTGCCTTGGGATCCCTGGATCTGGACCCGTAACAGGGAACTTTGAAGTTCTGACGAGAGGCCATTAGATCCATGTCTGGAATGCCCCACAGCTGAGTGACTAGGGCAAAGATTTCCGGATGGAGTTCCCACTCCCCCGGATGCAATGTCTGACGACTCAGAAAATCCGCTTCCCAATTTTCCACTCCCGGGATGTGGATAGCAGACAGGTGGCAGGAGTGAGACTCCGCCCAAAGAATAATCTTGTTCACTTCCTCCATCGCTAGGGAACTCCTTGTTCCCCCCTGATGGTTGATGTACGCAACAGTCGTCATGTTGTCTGATTGAAACCGTATGAACTTGGTCCTTGCTAGCTGAGGCCAAGCCTTGAGAGCATTGAATATCGCTCTCAGTTCCAGAATATTTATCGGTAGAAGAGATTCTTCCCGAGACCAAAGACCCTGAGCTTTCAGGGATCCCCAGACCGCGCCCCAGCCCGTCAGACTGGCGTCGGTCGTGACAATGACCCACTCTGGTCTGCGGAATGTCATCCCTTGTGACAGGTTGTCCAGGGACAGCCACCAACGGAGTGAGTCTCTGGTCTTCTGATTTACTTGTATCTTTGGAGACAAGTCTGTATAGTCCCCATTCCACTGACTGAGCATGCACAGTTGTAATGGTCTTAGATGGATGCGCGCAAAAGGAACTATGTCCATTGCCGCTACCATCAACCCGATCACTTCCATGCACTGAGCTACGGAAGGAAGAGGAACGGAATAAAGAATCCGACAAGAGTCCAGAAGCTTTGTTATTCTGGCCTCTGTTAGAAAAATCCTCATTTCTGAGGAATCTATAATTGTTCCCAAGAAGGGAACCCTTGTTGACGGGGATAGAGAACTCTTTTCCACGTTCACTTTCCAGCCGTGAGATCTGAGAAAGGCCAGGACGATGTCCGTGTGAGCCTTTGCTCGAGGGAGGGACGACGCTTGAATCAGAATGTCGTCCAGGTAGGGTACTACTGCAATGCCCCTTGGTCTTAGCACCGCTAGAAGGGACCCTAGTACCTTTGTGAAAATCCTTGGAGCAGTGGCTAATCCGAAAGGAAGCGCCACGAACTGGTAATGTTTGTCCAGGAATGCAAACCTTAGGAACCGAAGATGTTCCTTGTGGATAGGAATATGTAGATACGCATCCTTTAAATCCACCGTGGTCATGAATTGACCTTCCTGGATGGAAGGAAGGATAGTTCGAATGGTTTCCATCTTGAACGATGGGACCTTGAGAAATTTGTTTAAGATCTTGAGATCTAGGATTGGTCTGAACGTTCCCTCTTTTTTGGGAACTATGAACAGATTGGAGTAGAACCCCATCCCTTGTTCTCTCAATGGAACAGGATGAATCACTCCCATTTTTAACAGGTCTTCTACACAATGTAAGAACGCCTGTCTTTTTATGTGGTCTGAAGACAACTGAGACCTGTGGAACCTCCCCCTTGGGGGAAGTCCCTTGAATTCCAGAAGATAACCCTGGGAGACTATTTCTAGCGCCCAAGGATCCAGAACATCTCTTGCCCAAGCCTGAGCGAAGAGAGAGAGTCTGCCCCCCACCAGATCCGGTCCCGGATCGGGGGCCAATATTTCATGCTGTCTTGGTAGCAGTGGCAGGTTTCTTGGCCTGCTTTCCCTTGTTCCAGCCTTGCATTGGTCTCCAAGCTGGCTTGGCCTGAGAAGTATTACCCTCTTGCTTAGAGGACGTAGCACCTTGGGCTGGTCCGTTTTTACGAAAGGGACGAAAATTAGGTCTATTTTTTGCCTTGAAAGGCCGATCCTGAGGAAGGGCATGGCCCTTACCCCCAGTGATATCAGAGATAATCTCTTTCAAGTCAGGACCAAACAGCGTTTTCCCCTTGAAAGGAATGTTTAGTAGCTTGTTCTTGGAAGACGCATCAGCCGACCAAGATTTCAACCAAAGCGCTCTGCGCGCCACAATAGCAAACCCAGAATTCTTAGCCGCTAACTTAGCCAATTGCAAAGAGGCGTCTAGAGTGAAAGAATTAGCCAATTTGAGAGCATTGACTCTGTCCATAATCTCCTCATAAGGAGGAGAGTCACTATCGAGCACCTTAATCAGTTCATCAAACCAGAAATATGCGGCTGTAGTGACAGGGACAATGCATGAAATGGGTTGTAGAAGGTAACCCTGCTGAACAAACATCTTTTTAAGCAAACCTTCTAATTTTTTATCCATAGGATCTTTGAAAGCACAACTATCCTCTATGGGAATAGTGGTGCGTTTGTTTAAAGTAGAAACCGCTCCCTCGACCTTGGGGACTGACTGCCATAAGTCCTTTCTGGGGTCGACCATAGGAAACAATTTTTTAAATATGGGGGGAGGGACGAAAGGAATACCGGGCCTTTCCCATTCTTTATTAACAATGTCCGCCACCCGCTTGGGTATAGGAAAAGCTTCTGGGAGCCCCGGCACCTCTAGGAACTTGTCCATTTTACATAGTTTCTCTGGGATGACCAAATTTTCACAATCATCCAGAGTGGATAATACCTCCTTAAGCAAAATGCGGAGATGTTCTAATTTAAATTTAAATGTAATCACATCAGATTCAGCCTGCTGAGAAATGTTCCCTAAATCAGTAATTTCTCCCTCAGACAAAACCTCCCTGGCCCCCTCAGATTGGGTTAGGGGCCCTTCAGAGATATTAATATCAGCGTCGTCATGCTCTTCAGTAACTAAAACAGAGCATCCACGCTTACGCTGACAAGGGTTCATTTTGGCTAAAATGTTTTTGACAGAATTATCCATTACAGCCGTTAATTGTTGCATAGTAAGGAGTATTGGCGCGCTAGATGTACTAGGGGCCTCCTGAGTGGGCAAGACTCGTGTAGACGAAGGAGGGAATGATGCAGTACCATGCTTACTCCCCTCACTTGAGGAATCATCTTGGGCATCATTGTCATTATCACATAAATCACATTTATTTAAATGAATAGGAATTCTGGCTTCCCCACATTCAGAACACAGTCTATCTGGTAGTTCAGACATGTTAAACAGGCATAAACTTGATAAGAAAGTACAAAAAACGTTTTGAATTAAAACCGTTACTGTCACTTTAAATTTTAAACTGAACACACTTTATTACTGCAATTGCGAAAAAACATGAAGGAATTGTTCAAAATTCACCAAACTTTCACCACAGTGTCTTAAAGTCTTGAAAATATTGCACACCAATTTTGGAAGCTTTAACCCTTAAAATAACGGAACCGGAGCCGTTTTAAGCTTTAACCCCTTTACAGTCCCTGGTATCTGCTTTGCTGAGACCCAACCAAACCCAAAGGGGAATACGATACCAAATGACGCCTTCAGAAGTCTTTTATAAGTATCAGAGCTCCTCTCACATGCGACTGCATGCCATGCCTCTCAAAAACAAGTGCGCAACACCGGCGCGAAAATGAGACTCTGCCTATGCTTTGGGAAAGCCCCTAAAGAATAAGGTGTCTAAAACAGTGCCTGCCGATATTATTATATCAAAATACCCAGAATAAATGATTCCTCAAGGCTAAATAAGTGTTAATATCAATCGATTTAGCCCAAAAAAGGTCTACAGTCTAAATAAGCCCTTGTGAAGCCCTTATTTACAATCGTAATAAACATGGCTTACCGGATCCCATAGGGAAAATGACAGCTTCCAGCATTACATCGTCTTGTTAGAATGTGTCATACCTCAAGCAGCAAAGGACTGCAAACTGTTCCCCCAACTGAAGTTAATTGCTCTCAACAGTCCTGTGTGGAACAGCCATGGATTTTAGTTACGGTTGCTAAAATCATTTTCCTCATACAAACAGAATTCTTCATCTCTTTTCTGTTTCTGAGTAAATAGTACGTACCAGCACTATTTGAAAATAACAAACTCTTGATTGAATAATGAAAAACTACAGTTAAACACTAAAAAACTCTAAGCCATCTCCGTGGAGATGTTGCCTGTACAACGGCAAAGAGAATGACTGGGGTAGGCGGAGCCTAGGAGGGATCATGTGACCAGCTTTGCTGGGCTCTTTGCCATTTCCTGTTGGGGAAGAGAATATCCCACAAGTAAGGATGACGCCGTGGACCGGACACACCTATGTTGGAGAAATAGCACAGTTACTGGACAGGAGGTAAGATGGAGATCCAAGGATCCCACTGATATAAGAAGAAATCACTAATGTTGTGTCTATACACACTGAGTTCTGACCTGCCTTTTAGCTAGTGTTATAACTTCACTGTCTTCTCACTATGACAAGGTACAACATGTAACCAAAAAACGGTGCTTATTTTTCTTTACATCTGTGTCAGTATAGGGTTTTGCTGTTTGATCCACAACTTCAATTTCTTCAGGGACACAGCAAATAAGCAAATCTTTACATCTTGTAGAGCACAGCAGACAAAGTCACTAAAAACTCAACAACAAATTTTCAAATAGAAATAAAGCAACCACTGTGCTTTATGATGGCACTTCATAAAAATATTAGCAAAAAAGCTCATTTACCAGATGCCTGACTTAGTGACTTTTATTTATTTGACTATATGAAAGCACAATCCATAGGCTACATGCAGAAATAAATACATTGTATTGTAACATTATTTAAACTAGCAGCCAAGTAATGCTCTTTAATCAGTCCCCATCTATATTAACAACATTAGAACACAATCCATAGGCTACATGCAGAAATAAATACATTGTTGTAACATTATTTAAACTAGCAGCCAAGTAATGCTCTTTAATCAGTCCCCATCTATATTAACAACATTAGAACACAATCCATAGGCTACATGCAGAAATAAATATATTATATTGTAACATTATTTAAACTAGCAGCCAAGTAATGCTCTTTAATCAGTCCCCATCTATATTAACAACATTAGAACACAATCCATAGGCTACATGCAGAAATAAATACATTGTTGTAACATTATTTAAACTAGCAGCCAAGTAATGCTCTTTAATCAGTCCCCATCTATATTAACAACATTAGAACACAATCCATAGGCTACATGCAGAAATAAATATATTATATTGTAACATTATTTAAACTAGCAGCCAAGTAATGCTCTTTAATCAGTCCCCATCTATATTAACAACATTAGAACACAATCCATAGGCTACATGCAGAAATAAATACATTGTTGTAACATTATTTAAACTAGCAGCCAAGTAATGCTCTTTAATCAGTCCCCATCTATATTAACAACATTAGAACACAATCCATAGGCTACATGCAGAAATAAATACATTGTTGTAACATTATTTAAACTAGCAGCCAAGTAATGCTCTTTAATCAGTCCCCATCTATATTAACAACATTAGAACACAATCCATAGGCTACATGCAGAAATAAATACATTGTTGTAACATTATTTAAACTAGCAGCCAAGTAATGCTCTTTAATCAGTCCCCATCTATATTAACAACATTAGAACACAATCCATAGGCTACATGCAGAAATAAATACATTGTTGTAACATTATTTAAACTAGCAGCCAAGTAATGCTCTTTAATCAGTCCCCATCTATATTAACAACATTAGAACACAATCCATAGGTTACATGCAGAAATAAATACATTGTTGTAACATTATTTAAACTAGCAGCCAAGTAATGCTCTTTAATCAGTCCCCATCTATATTAACAACATTAGAACACAACGTAGTATTTAGGTTTTGTATACTTGTTTTATATAGTTTGTGTTTAGAAAGTAAAGTCTAGACCCTCTCAGACACAGCTTTTTTTACTCTGATTTTCCTTTCTTGAAGTGAACGCTAATTTATAAAAAAAAAAGCCTCTACCACGTAATGTGCTAATAAATCTCTCCTGCTGCACTGTATTTACCCAGCAGCACTGTTCTTAGACGTTCTTTCTGGAAGAATCTGCATGCATTGCTAATTTATAAAATAACTAGGGGAAGATAATGCTGATAACTCGGTACTAGCACTAGAGTGCAGTTTAGTTCATGTCTGACTGTGACTTTATGTCTGTGTGCTTGAGAGACTGAGCCGTGCATGTTATTATATTTATAATTATATAGGGGGAGAGTCAGACTGAGTAATGTCTGTGCTTTACATAGGAGGATAAGAGTTGTATGAACAGTATTGAGATGCAGTGATGCACATGCACTAAAACACATGGGACATGTTTTCACATATTTTGATACCTGGCTGTCACAGTCTCTTATTAAAAAAAAAAAGATTTGTGTGCTGATTTCTAGAATGAGACAGACATGTTACAGGTAACCGTTACAGTACAGCTACAGTAGCATTGCCTGTTAAATTAGTGAGATTATGGGACTGGGATGGGGCAATGA
This sequence comes from Bombina bombina, assembly GCF_027579735.1. Lineage (NCBI taxonomy): Eukaryota > Metazoa > Chordata > Amphibia > Anura > Bombinatoridae > Bombina > Bombina bombina. The sequence continues at coordinate 156,936 of NW_026511442.1, forward strand.
CTGGCCTGGGTGTGGGCATGCCGCATGGGCAACTGGGCAGTGGGCAGCAGCTGAGTTCCGGTCCGGAATTGCCCACTGACCGACTCTCCCGTCCATAAAATTTTTGGTCAACACAGTGCAGTCTCAGCCAGGTCGTCTATAAATAAACAGTCACCCGGCGGTCCCTCTCTACTGGTACTCACTGTGACACACACACGTGGGTCCGTCTGGGTGGGAAAGGGGAATCGCTCCGGGACTTCACTTGCAGAGTTGCAGCAGCTCCCTCCTGTCTGTACTGTTCCCGCCAATGACACCAGTCACTGTTAGTCCAATCATGTCACTCAAGCCCGGCCGGCTGACATGCCTCCCCGGCAACGGTGATGCTGATTGGCTGGAGTCTGTGAATGAATCATTAGCTCCATCATAGAGGCTGTTTTGAGAAACGCCTCTATTGGAGCATGTATGGGCCCCGGGGAGACACCACTGGGTGACACTAGCTAATAGTGAGCTAAGGACAGTATATCAGATCCATGTTGCGCAATCAATGGAGGGCAGCGGATCGGCTCACTGCCTCCTTATTGCGCAACATGGATGATTCAAAAAGATATATATATATTTTTATTGTTTAGATCGCATCTATGGCGCCGGCAAGGGGGGGGGGGAGGTACCCTGGGGGGACGTGGTCAAAAGATAAACACAAAAAACACAACTTTTTTTTATCCTAATTAAAAACTTCTTTTTTATTCTGATTTGACAGTGGAGGCACTGCCTCCCCTGCCTCCTATTACTACATCAGCAGAGGTAATGGTACCAGAGTATATAGCAGACAGCTAAACCAGTACTGAAACGTATCAGCAGAGGTAATGGTACAAGAGTATATAGCAGACAGCTAAACCTGTACTGAAACGTATCAGCAGAGGTAATGGTACAAGAGTATATAGCAGACAGCTAAACCAGTACTGAAACGTATCAGCAGAGGTAATGGTACAAGAGTATATAGCAGACAGCTAAACCAGTACTGAAACGTATCAGCAGAGGTAATGGTACAAGAGTATATAGCAGACAGCTAAACCAGTACTGAAACGTATCAGCAGAGGTAATGGTACAAGAGTATATAGCAGACAGCTAAACCAGTACTGAAACGTATCAGCAGAGGTAATGGTACAAGAGTATATAGCAGACAGCTAAACCAGTACTGAAACGTATCAGCAGAGGTAATGGTACAAGAGTATATTATCGATCTATAAAGGGAGGCAGCAGATGAATCCCTGCAACCGAATTTACAGAGAGCCTTATGAAAAGATTTCCCATAGGCAAAAAACATGGTATCATCAGGCAATACTCCCTTCACATCCCTCAGACAAACACTGTACTTAGAGAGGAACTGGTCTTCAATATGCTTAGAAGCGCCTTTCACAGAAGAAATAAAGCACAACTTGCTTCACCACCTCCCAAGGAGGCAAAGTTTGTAAAACTGAAGTATGAGTGAGGTGGGAGTGTATTTATAGGCATTTGAGGTTTGGGAAACTTTGCCCCCTTCTGGTAGGAATGTGTATCCCCTATGTCACTAGCTCATAGACTCTTGCCACTTACATGAAAGAAATATACATTACACAGTACAGTTACACACATATTACCACTGTCTAATAAATATGCATTACACAGTACAATTACACTCACATTAACACCATCTAATAAATATACATTACATAGTACAGTTACACTCATAATAACATTAATACATATACATTACACAGTACAGTTACACACATAATAACACTATCTAATAAATATACATTACACAGTACAGTTACACACATAATAACACTATCTAATAAATATACATTACACAGTACAGTTACACACATAATAACACTATCTAATAAATATACATTACACAGTACAGTTACACACATAATAACACTATCTAATAAATATACATTACACAGTACAGTTACACACATAATAACACTATCTAATAAATATACATTACACAGTACAGTTATACACATAATAACACTATCTAATAAATATACACTACACAGTACAGTTACACTCATAATAACACTATTTAATAAATATACATTACACAGTACAGTTACACACACAATAACAAGTCTAATAAATATACATTATACAGTACAGTTACACACATAATAACACTATCTAATAAATATACATTACACAGTACAGTTACACACATAATAACACTATCTAATAAATATGCATTATACAGTACAGTTACACACACAATAACACTATCTAATAAATATACATTATACAGTACAGTTACACACATAATAACACTATCTAATAAATATACATTACACAGTACAGTTACATACATAATAACACTGTCCAATAAATATACATTACACAGTACAGTTACACACATAATAACACCATCTAATAAATATACATTACACAGTACAGTTACACTAATAATAACGCTATCTAATAAATATACATTACACAGTACAGTTACACACATAATAACACTATCTAATAAATATTACACAGTACAGTTACACACGTAATAACACTATCTAATAAATATACATTACACAGTACAGTTACACACATAATAACACTATCTAATAAATATACATTACACAGTACAGTTACACACGTAATAACACTATCTAATAAATATACATTACACAGTACAGTTACACACATAATAACACTATCTAATAAATATACATTACACAGTACAGTTACACACATAATAACACTATCTAATAAATATACATTACATAGTACAGTAAGACACATAATAACACTATCTAATAAATATAAATTACACAGTACAGTTACACACATAATAACACTATCTAATAAATATACATTACATAGTACAGTAAGACACATAATAACACTATCTAATAAATATAAATTACACAGTACAGTTACACACATAATAACACTATCTAATAAATATACATTACACAGTACAGTTACACACATAATAACACTATCTAATAAACATACATTACACAGTACAGTTACACACATAATAACACTATCTAATAAATATACATTACACAGTACAGTTACACACATAATAACACAGTCTAATAAATATACATTACACAGTACAGTTACACACATAATAACACTATCTAATAACAATACATTACACAGTACAGTTACACACATAATAACACAGTCTAATAAATATACATTACACAGTACAGTTAGACACATAATAACACTATCTAATAAATATACATTACACAGTACAGTTACACACATAATAACACTATCTAATAACAATACATTACACAGTACAGTTACACTCATAATAACACTGTCTAATAAATATACATTACACACTACAGTTACACACATAATAACACTATCTAATAAATATACACTACACAGTACAGTTACACTCATAATAACACTATCTAATAAATATACATTACACAGTACAGTTACACACACAATAACACTATCTAATAAATATACATTATACAGTACAGTTACACACATAATAACACTATCTAATAAATATACATTACACAGTACAGTTACACACATAATAACACTATCTAATAAATATACATTACACAGTACAGTTACACACACAATAACACTATCTAATAAATATACATTATACAGTACAGTTACACACATAATAACACTATCTAATAAATATACATTACACAGTACAGTTACACACATAATAACACTGTCCAATAAATATACATTACACAGTACAGTTACACACATAATAACACCATCTAATAAATATACATTACACAGTACAGTTACACTCATAATAACGCTATCTAATAAATATACATTACACAGAACAGTTACACACATAATAACACTATCTAATAAATATAAATTACACAGTACAGTTACACACATAATAACACTATCTAATAAATATACATCACACAGTACAGTTACACACATAATAACACTATCTAATAAATATACATTACACAGTACAGTTACACGCATAATAACACTATCTAATAAATATACATTACACAGTACAGTTACACACATAATAACACTAATAAATATACATTACATAGTACAGTAAGACACATAATGACACTATCTAATAAATATAAATTACACAGTACAGTTACACACATAATAACACTATCTAATAAATATACATTACACAGTACAGTTACACACATAATAACACTATCTAATAAATATACATTACACAGTACAGTTACACTCATAATAACACTATCTAATAAACATACATTACACAGTACAGTTACACACATAATAACACTATCTAATAAATATACATTACACAGTACAGTTACACACATAATAACACAGTCTAATAAACATACATTACACAGTACAGTTACACACATAATAACACTATCTAATAACAATACATTACACAGTACAGTTACATACATAATAACACAGTCTAATAAATATACATTACACAGTACAGTTAGACACATAATAACACTATCTAATAAATATACATTACACAGTACAGTTACACACATAATAACACTATCTAATAACAATACATTACACAGTACAGTTACACTCATAATAACACCATCTAATAAATATACATTACACAGTACAGTTACACACATAATAACACAATCTAATAACAATACATTACACAGTACAGTTACACACAATAACACAATCTAATAACAATACATAACACAGTACAGTTACACACATAATAACACAATCTAATAACAATACATTACACAGTACAGTTACACACATAATAACACTGTCTAATAACAATACATTACACAGTACAGTTACACACATAATAACACTGTCTAATAACAATACATTACACAGTACAGTTACACACATAATAACACAATCTAATAAATATACATTACACAGTACAGTTACACACATAATAACACTATCTAATAAATATACATTACACAGTACAGTTACACACATAATAACACTATCTAATAAATATACATTACACAGTACAGTTACACACATAATAACACTATCTAATAACAATACATTACACAGTACAGTTACACACATAATAACACAATCTAATAACAATACATTACACAGTACAGTTACACACATAATAACACCATCTAATAACAATACATTACACAGTACAGTTACACACATAATAACACTGTCTAATAACAATACATTACAGAGTACAGTTACACACATAATAACACTGTCTAATAACAATACATTACACAGTACAGTTACAATCATACACAGTACAGTTACACACATAATAACACTATCTAATAACAATACATTACACAGTACAGTTACACACATAATAACACTGTCTAATAACAATACATTACACAGTACAGTTACAATCATACACAATACAGTTACACACATAATAACACTATCTAATAAATATACATTACACAGTACAGTTACACACATAATAACACTATCTAATAAATATACATTACACAGTACAGTTACACTCATATTAACACTGTCTAATAAATATACATTACACAGTACAGTTACACACATAATAACACTGTCTAATAAATATACATTACACACTACAGTTAGACACATAATAACCCCATCTAATAAATATACATTACACACTACAGTTACACACATAACACCATCTAATAAATATACATTACACAGTACAGTTACACACATAATAACACCATCTAATAAATAAACATTACATAGTACATTACACACATAATAACAATATCTAATAACAATACATTACACAGTACAGTTACACACATAATAAAACTATCTAATAAATATACATTACACAGTACAGTTACACACATAATAACTAGACATGTGCGGTTCGTTTCGGATTTATTCGGAAATTCGGTAAATTCAGAGATTCGGATCGATTCGGATTTCCGAATTCAAATACTTCCGAATCTACCGAATGAATCCGAAATAGCTGCCGTATCTCCGAATAAATCTGAATTAGCTCGGTAAAATTCGGCATTTCCCCATAGGAAACAATGGGAGTTTCGGCTGAAAAAAAAACTAACACCGCAGCTCAATTGTTTCCTATGGGGAAACACTAAGTCTGCACCTAACACCCTAACATGTACCCCGAGTCTCTAAACACCCCTAATCTAACACTAATTAACCCCTAATCTGCCGCCCCCGCTATCGCTGACACCTGCATTATTTTATTAACCCCTAATCTGCCGACCGAATATCGCCGCCGCCTACATTATAGCTATTAACCCCTAATCTGCTGTCCCTAACACCGCCGACCCCTACATTATAGTTATTAACCCCTAATCTGCCCCCCCCCAACGTCGCCGCAATCTAACTACAAGTATTAACCCCTAATCTGCCGGCCCGATATCGCCGCCGCCTACATTATAGCTATTAACCCCTAATCTGCTGTCCCTAACACCGCCGACCCCTACATTATAGTTATTAACCCCTAATCTGCCCCCCCCAACGTCGCCGCAATCTAACTACAAATATTAACCCCTAATCTGCCAACCCGATATCGCCGCCTACATTATAGCTATTAACCCCTAATCTGCTGTCCCTAACACTGCCGACCCCTACATTATAGTTATTAACCCCTAATCTGCCCCCCCAACGTCGCCGCAATCTAACTACAAGTATTAACCCCTAATCTGCCGACCCGATATCGCCGCCGCCTACATTATAGCTATTAACCCCTAATCTGCTGTCCCTAACATCGCCGACCCCTACATTATAGTTATTAACCCCTAATCTGCCCCCCCCAACGTCGCCGCAATCTAACTACAAGTATTAACCCCTAATCTGCCGACCCGATATCGCCGCCGCCTACATTATAGCTATTAACCCCTAATCTGCTGTCCCTAACACCGCCGACCCCTACATTATAGTTATTAACCCCTAATCTGCCCCCCCCAACGTCGCCGCAATCTAACTACAAGTATTAACCCCTAATCTTATGACCCGATATCGCCGCCGCCTACATTATAGCTATTAACCCCTAATCTGCTGTCCCTAACATCGCCGACCCCTACATTATAGTTATTAACCCCTAATCTGCCCCCCCCCCCCAACGTCGCCGCAATCTAACTACAAGTATTAACCCCTAATCTTATGACCCGATATCGCCGCCGCCTACATTATAGCTATTAACCCCTAATCTGCTGTCCCTAACACCGTCGACCCCTACATTATAGTTATTAACCCCTAATCTGCCCCCCCAACGTCGCCGCAATCTAACTACAAGTATTAACCCCTAATCTGCCGACCCGATATCGCCGCCGCCTACATTATAGCTATTAACCCCTAATCTGCTGTACCTAACATCGCCGACCCCTACATTATAGTTATTAACCCCTAATCTGCCCCCCCCAACGTCGCTGCAATCTAACTACAAGTATTAACCCCTAATCTGCCGTCCGCAAATCGCCGCCACTATAATAAATGTATTAACCCCTAAACCGTCGCACTCCCGCCTCGCAAACACTATAATACATTTTATTAACCCCTAATCTGCCCTCCCTAACATCGCCGCCACCTACCTACAATTATTAACCCCTAATCTCCTGCCCACAACGTCGCCGCTACTATAATAAGGTTATTAACCCCTAAACCTAAGTCTAACCCTAACACTAACACCCCCTAACTTAAATATAATTTAAATAAAACGAAATAAATTTACTATAGTTAAATAAATGAATCCTATTTAAAACGAAATACTTACCTGTAAAATAAACCCTAATATAGCTGCAATATAACTAATAGTTACATTGTAGCTATTGTAGCATTTATATTTATTTTACAGGCAACTTTGTATTTATTTTAACTAGGTACAATAGCTATTAAATATTTATTGACTAATTAATAGCTACCTAGTTAAAATAATTACAAAATTACCTGTAAAATAAATCCTAACCTAAGTTACAATTAAACCTAACACTACACTATCATTAAATAAATTAACTACAAGTACCTACAATTATCTACAATTAAATAAACTAAAGTACAAAAAAAACCCACTAAATGACAAAAAAAAACAAACACTAAATTACAAAAAATAAAAAAATATTACAAGAATTTTAAACTAATTACACCTAATCTAAGCCCCCTAATAAAATAACAAAGCCCCCCAAAATAAAAAAAATGCCCTACCCTATACTAAATTACAAAAGTTAACAGCTTTATTACCTTACCAGCCCTTAAAAGGGCCATTTGCGGGGGCATGCCCCAAAGAAAACAGCTCTTTTGCCAGTAAAAAAAACCCACAATACCCCCCCACATTACAACCCACCACCCACATACCCCTACTCTAACCCAAACCCCCCTTAAATAAACCTAACACTACCCCCCTGAAGATCTCCCTACCTTGAGTTGTGTTCACCCAGCCGGGCCGAAGTCTTCATCCGATGGGGCAGAAGAGGACATCCAGACCGGCAGAAGTCTTCATCCAAGCGGGGCAAGAAGATGTCTTCCATCCATCAGAAAAGTACCAAAAAACAAACAAACACTAAATTACCAAAAATAATAAAATATTACAATAATTTTAAACTAATTACACCTAATCTAAGCCCCCTACTAGCTATTAATATAGCTACAACTAATAGTTACATTGTAGCTATTTTAGGATTTATATTTATTTTACAGACAACTTTGTATTTATTTTAACACATAATAACACTGTCTAATAACAATACATTACACAGTACAGTTACACACATAATAACACTATCTAATAAATATACATTACACAGTACAGTTACACACATAATAACACTATCTAATAAATATACATTACACAATACAGTTACACACATAATAACACTATCTAATAAATATACATTACACAGTACAGTTACACACATAATAACACTATCTAATAAATATACATTACACAGTACAGTTACACACATAATAACACTGTCTAATAACAATACATTACACAGTACAGTTACACACATAATAACACTGTCTAATAACAATACATTACATAGTACAGTTACAATCATACACAGTACAGTTACACACATAATAACACTATCTAATAAATATATATTACACAGTACAGTTACACACATAATAACACTATCTAATAAATATACATTACACAGTACAGTTACACACATAATAACACTGTCTAATAACAATACATTACACAGTACAGTTGCACTCATAATAACACCATCTAATAAATATACATTACATAGTACAGTTACACTCATAATACTATCTAATAAATATACATTACACAATACAGTTACACACATAATAACACTATCTAATAAATATACATTACACAGTACAGTTACACTTATAATAACACCATCTAATAAATATACATTAGCCAGTACAGTTACACTCATAATAACACCATCTAATAAATATACATTACACAGTACAGTTACACACATAATAACACCATCTAATAAATATACATTACACAGTACAGTTACACACATAATAACACTATGTAATAACAATACATTACACAGTACAGGTACACACATAATAACACTATCTAATAAATATACATTACACAGTACAGTTACACACATAATAACACCATCTAATAAATATACATTACACAGTACAGTTACACACATAATAACACTATCTAATAAATATACATTACACAGTACAGTTACACACATAATAACACTATCTAATAAATATACATTACACAGTACAGTTACACACATAACACTGTCTAATAAATATACATTACACAGAACAGTTACACATATAATAACACCATCTAATAAATATACATTACACAGTACAGTTACACACATAATAACACTATCTAATAAATATACATTACACAGTACAGTTACACACATAATAACACTATCTAATAAATATACATTACACAGTACAGTTACACACATAATAACACTATCTAATAAATATACATTACACAGTACAGTTACACACATAATAACACTATCTAATAAATATACATTACACAGTACAGTAACACTCATAATAACACTATCTAATAAATATACATTACACAGTACAGTTACACACATAATAACACTATCTAATAAATATACATTACACAGTACAGTTACACTCATAATAACACTGTCTAATAAATATACATTACACAGTACAGTTACACACATAATAACACTATCTAATAAATATACATTACACAGTACAGTTACACACATAATAACACAATCCGATAAATATACATTACACAGTACAGTTACACACATAATAACACTATCTAATAAATATACATTACACAGTACAGTTACACACATAATAACACTATCTAATAAATATACATTACACAGTACAGTTACACTCATAATAACACTGTCTAATAAATATACATTACACAGTACAGTTACACACATAATAACACTATCTAATAAATATACATTACACAGTACAGTTACACACATAATAACACCATCCGATAAATATACATTACACAGTACAGTTACACTCATAATAACACTGTCTAATAAATATACATTACACAGTACAGTTACACACATAATAACACTATCTAATAAATATACATTACACAGTACAGTTACACACATAATAACACTATCTAATAAATATACATTACACAGTACAGTTACACACATAATAACACTATCTAATAAATATACATTACACAGTACAGTTACACTCATAATAACACTGTATAATAAATATACATTACACAGTACAGTTACACACATAATAACACTATCTAATAAATATACATTACACAGTACAGTTACACACATAATAACACTATCTAATAAATATACATTACACAGTACAGTTACACACATAATAACACTATCTAATAAATATACATTACACAATACAGTTACACTTATAATAACACTATCTAATAAATATACATTACACAGTACAGTTACACACATAATAACACTATCTAATAAATATACATTACACAGTACAGTTACACATATACTATCTAATAAACATACATTACACAGTACAGTTACACACATAATAACACTATCTAATAAATATACATTACACAGTACAGTTACACATATACTATCTAATAAATATACATTACACAGTACAGTTACACTCATATTAACACTGTCTAATAAATATACATTACATAGTACAGTTACACACATAATAACACCATCTAAAAAATATACATTACACAGTACAGTTACACACATAATAACACTATCTAATAAATATACATTACACAGTACAGTTACACACATAATAACACTAATAAATATACATTACACAGTACAGTTACACAGTACAGTTACACTCATAATAACACTATCTAATAAATATACATTACACAGTACAGTTACACACATAATAACACCATCTAATAAATATACATTACACAGTACAGTTACACACATAATAACACTATCTAATAAATATACATTACACAGTACAGTTACACACATAATAACACTAATAAATATACATTACACAGTACAGTTACACAGTACAGTTACACTCATAATAACACTATCTAATAAATATACATTACACAGTACAGTTACACACATAATAACACCATCTAATAAATATACATTACACAGTACAGTTACACACATAATAACACTATCTAATAAATATACATTACACAGTACAGTTACACACATAATAACACTAATAAATATACATTACACAGTACAGTTACACAGTACAGTTACACTCATAATAACACTATCTAATAAATATACATTACACAGTACAGTTACACACATAATAACACTATCTAATAAATATACTTTACACAGTACAGTTACACACATAATAACACTATCTAATAAATATACATTACACAGTACAGTTACACACATAATAACACTATCTAATAAATATACATTACACAATACAGTTACACTTATAATAACACTATCTAATAAAAAATATTCAAAAAACATTGCACACAAATGTTATAAGGGCTCAAGGTGTTTTTTTCCAGATTTTTTTGCTCCATTGACTTCTATGGGGGAATAGGTTATCATGAGCGCAATATTGTTAGTTTAGCTTTTTACACGCGTTGGGTTAGCGTATGAGTGAAAACTTTTTTACTTTTAACTTGTAATATGAGCGCAAACCCGACGAGCGCAAAAAACTTCTAATGCAGGTAATGCTTGAATGGGAGTGTTAAATAGCAATCCACTTGTAGTCTGCCCCTAAATGGGCTGAGCATGTAGGGAGAGCAGACCACATTAGCTTATCTGTCACTGTATCTATCTCCATTATCTTAGTTCTCACTGAAACACCGATACATAGAGAGAACAATGGAAAATAGACATTTTAGTACCTCTCTGTCACATCTCTACTGGGAGCATGATTTTATATAAACCTTCTAGCTTTTCTATAACCAGCATTTAAGTTACTGACATTTTTCGTATAGGAGGGGATATCACAAGCAAAATCAGACATTTCAAATGCCAAAATAAAGGTAAACAATTTAATACATTCAATTAGATAAAATAGATCATTTAAAGTAGAAAAACTGTTACAGTACACCGTCCCTTTAACTCTCCTGCTTTCATTTTGGTCATCATCACATCTTGCCTTGTATTTTACTTTGCATTTGACAAATCCCAGAAGTCCAGGAACCATTAGTCCTAGAATTCCCCTTCCTGCCCAACACCTTTTTGATTCTTCTAAACTAACACTATTGTTTAACTCACAAGGGCCTAGATTTAGAGTTGGGCGGTAGCAGTGAAAACCAGCGTTAGAGGCTCCTAACGCTGGTTTTGGGCTACCGCCGGTATTTAGAGTCAGTCAGGAAAGGGTCTAACGCTCACTTTCCAGCCGCGACTTTATTATACCGCAGATCCCCTTACGTCAATTGCGTATCCTATCTTTTCAATGGGATCTTTCTAACGCCGGTATTTAGAGTCGTGGCTGAAGTGAGCGTTAGAAATCTGACGACCAATCTCCAGCCGCAGAAAAAAGTCAGTAGTTAAGAGCTTTTTGGGCTAACGCCGGTTCATAAAGCTCTTAACTACTGTGCTCTACAGTACACTAACACCCATAAACTACCTGTGTACCCCTAAACCGAGGCCCCCCCACATCGCCGCCACTCGATTAAATTTTTTTAACCCCTAATCTGCCGACCGCCACCTACGTTATACTTATGTACCCCTAATCTGCTGCCCCTAACACCGCCGACCCCTATATTATATTTATTAACCTCTAATCTGCCCCCCACAACGTCGCCGCCAGCTACCTACAATAATTAACCCCTAATCTGCCGACCGCAAAGCGCCGCCACCTACGTTATCCTTATGTACCCCTAATCTGCTGCCACTAACACCGCCGACCCCTATATTATATTTATTAACCCCTAATCTGCCCCCTCAACGTCGCCTCCACCTGCCTACACTTATTAACCCCTAATCTGCCGAGCGGACCACACCGCTACTATAATAAAGTTATTAATCCCTAATACGCCTCACTCCCGCCTCAATAACCCTATAATAAATAGTATTAACCCCTAATCTGCCCTCCCTAACATCGCCGACACCTAACTTCAAACATTAACCCCTAATCTGCCGACCGGAGCTCACCGCTATTCTAATAAATTTTTTAACCCCTAAAGCTAATTCTAACCCTAACCCTAACACCCCCCTAAATTAAATATAATTTTATTCTAACAAAATAAATTAACTCTTATTAAATAAATTATTCCTATTTAAAGCAAAATACTTACCTGTAAAATAAATCCTAATATAGCTACAATATAAATTATAATTATATTGTAGCTATTTTAGGATTAATATTTATTTTACAGGTAACTTTGTAATTATTTTAACCAGGTACAATAGCTATTAAATAGTTAAGAACTATTTAATAGTTACCTAGTTAAAATAATTACAAAATTACCTGTAAAATAAATCCTAACCTAAGTTACAATTAAACCTAACACTACACTATCAATAAATAAATTAAATAAACTACCTACAATTATATACAATTAAACCTAACACTACACTATCAATAAATAAATTAAATACAATTCCTACAAATAAATACAATTAAATAAACTAACTAAAGTACAAAAAAATAAAAAAATATTTACAAACATTAGAAAAAAATTACAACAATTTTAAACTAATTACACCTACTCTAAGCCCCCTAATAAAATAACAAAGACCCCCAAAATAAAAAAATGCCCTACCCTATTCTAAATTACAAAAGTTCAAAGCTCTTTTACCTTACCAGTCCTTAAAAGGACCTTTTGTGGGGCATGTCCCAAAGAATTCAGCTCTTTTGCCTGTAAAAAAACCCATACAATACCCCCCCCAACATTACAACCCACCACCCACATACCCCTAATCTAACCCAAACCCCCCTTAAATAAACCTAACACTAAGCCCCTGAAGATCTTCCTACCTTGTCTTCACCATGCCAGGTATCACCGATCGTTCCAGGCTCCGAAATCTTCATCCAAGCCCAAGCGGGGGCTAGACATCCATCATCTGGCGGCTGAAGAGGTCCAGAAGAGGCTCCAAAATCTTCATCCTATCCGGGAAGAAGAGGCGATCCGGACCGGCAACCATCTTGATCCAAGCGGCATCTTCTATCTTCATCCGATGACGACCGGCTCCATCTTGAAGACCTCCACCGCGGACCCATCTTCTTCTTCCAACGACTTCCCGATGAATGATGGTTCCTTTAAGGGACGTCATCCAAGATGGCGTCCCTCGAATTCCGATTGGCTGATAGGATTCTATCAGCCAATCGGAATTAAGGTAGGAAAATTCTGATTGGCTGATGGAATCAGCCAATCAGAATCAAGTTCAATCCGATTGACTGATCCGATCAGCCAATCAGATCGAGCTTGCATTCTATTGGCTGATCGGAACAGCCAATAGAATGCGAGCTCAATCTGATTGGCTGATTGAATCAGCCAATCGGATTGAACTTGATTCTGATTGGCTGATTCCATCAGCCAATCAGAATTTTCCTACCTTAATTCCGATTGGCTGATAGAATCCTATCAGCCAATCGGAATTCGAGGGACGCCATCTTGGATGACGTCCCTTAAAGGAACCGTCATTCGTCGGGAAGTCGTCGGAAGAAGAAGATGGGTCCGCGGTGGAGGTCTTCAAGATGGAGCTGGTCGTCATCGGATGAAGATAGAAGATGCCGCTTGGATCAAGATGGTTGCCGGTCCGGATCGCCTCTTCTTCCCGGATAGGATGAAGATTTTGGAACCTCTTCTGGACCTCTTTAGCCGCCGGATGATGGATGTCTAGCCCCCGCTTGGGCTTGGATGAAGATTTCGGAGCCTGGAACGATCGGTGATACCTGGCATGGTGAAGACAAGGTAGGAAGATCTTCAGGGGCTTAGTGTTAGGTTTATTTAAGGGGGGTTTGGGTTAGATTAGGGGTATGTGGGTGGTGGGTTGTAATGTTGGGGGGGGTATTGTATGTTTTTTTTTACAGGCAAAAGAGCTGAATTCTTTGGGGCATGCCCCACAAAAGGTCCTTTTAAGGGCTGGTAAGGTAAAAGAGCTTTGAACTTTTGTAATTTAGAATAGGGTAGGGCATTTTTTTATTTTGGGGGTCTTTGTTATTTTATTAGGGGGCTTAGAGTAGGTGTAATTAGTTTAAAATTGTTGTAATTTTTTTCTAATGTTTGTAAATATTTTTTTATTTTTTGTAACTTAGTTCTTTTTTATTTTTTGTACTTTAGTTAGTTTATTTAATTGTATTTATTTGTAGGAATTGTATTTAATTAATTTATTGATAGTGTAGTGTTAGGTTTAATTGTAACTTAGGTTTGGATTTATTTTACAGGTAATTTTGTAATTATTTTAACTAGGTAGCTATTAAATAGTTATTAACTATTTAATAGCTATTGTACCTGGTTAAAATAATTACAAAGTTACCTGTAAAATAAATATTAATCCTAAAATAGCTACAATATAATTATAATTTATATTGTAGCTATATTAGGATTTATTTTACAGGTAAGTATTTAGCTTTAAATAGGAATAATTTATTTAATAAGAGTTAATTTATTATTAAACTTAGGGGGGTGTTAGGGTTAAAGTTAGACTTAGCTTTAGGGGTTAATAAATTTATTAGAATAGCAGTGAGCTCCTGTCAGCAGATTAGGGGTTAATACTTGAAGTTAGGTGTCGGCAATGTTAGGGAGGGCAGATTAGGGGTTAATACTTTTTATTATAGGGTTATTGAGGCGGGAGTGAGGCGGATTAGGGGTTAATACATTTATTATAGTAGTGCTCAGGTCTGGTCGGCAGATTAGGGCTTAATAAGTGTAGTTAGGTGGAGGCGACGTTGGGGGTGGCAGATTAGGGGTTAATAAATATAATATAGGGGTCGGCGATGTTAGGGCAGCAGATTAGGGGTACATAGGGATAATGTAGGTGGCGGGGGTGTACGGAGCGCCAGATTAGGGGTTAAAAATAATATGCAGGGGTCAGCGATAGCGGGGGCGGCAGATTAGGGGTTAATAAGTGTAAGGTTAGGGGTGTTTAGACTCGGGGTTCATGTTAGGGTGTTAGGTGCAGACTTAGGAAGTGTTTCCCCATAGAAAACAATGGGGCTGCGTTAGGAGCTACTCGGGGTTCATGTTAGGGTGTTAGGTGCAGACTTAGGAAGTGTTTCCCCATAGAAAACAATGGGGCTGCGTTAGGAGCTGAACGCGGCTTTTTTGCAGGTGTTAGTTTTTTTTTTCAGCTCAAACAGCCCCATTGTTTTCTATGGGGGAATCGTGCACGAGCACATTTTTGAAGCTGGCCGCGTCCGTAAGCAACGCTGGTATCGAGAGTTGAAGTTGCGGTAAATATGCTCTACGCTCCTTTTTTGGAGCCTAACGCAGCCATTCTGTGAACTCTAAATACCAGCGGTATTTAAAAGGTGCGGCCAGAAAAAAGCACGCGTAGCTAACGCACCCCTTTGGCCGCAAAACTCTAAATCTAGGCGAAGGTATGTTAGTTCCTCAGTATTTGTCCTCTAGACTTGTGAGACATCTGTCAAGCCTTTAGCCATAAGTGTTCCAGATGAGTGTTGGTTTCATGATGCCCTAACATGAGAGTATTCATAAGCAGCCTGTCACCACATTCCTTCTTCAAGTCTATTATCCGAGTCCTGCTGTGAGATTAAGCTTCTTTTGGATCCACTGTCACCACATCCCAAACCAAGCTAAAGATCCTTACCAGACTATGCCATTGTTGTGTTTGTTTTATCATGTAACCAGGGGCCTTACTAAAGGTCACCTCCCTGATCAAAGACCATTATCTGGTGACGATGGAGAACCATATGAAATTCAGTAGGAAGACCCTTGCTATGTATATAAATAACCGTGCAAACTAATATTCTACAAAGCAGCTGTTTCCCCAATAAATGGTCATGCAAGATTTGTTTCACTTGTAGGGAAGGTGAAACATTTTTTTGTTTTTAGAAATTCTATGATTGAAATAAAAAAGCACATTTATATGCAAGAACTTCAGATGACCACTTTGTGCAAGTCTTACAAATCATTTTACAGACAGGAATCAGCATGTTAAAGAGAGACAGTCTCACTCTTAACAAGAGAGAGAGAGTGTTGCTTTGTTACAAAAGGGAGAGAGTTTAAGAGAGTGAGAATACTGCCCTGTTGAATGAGAGTTAAAGATAGAGTGTTGCTCTGTTAAAGAAATAGAGAGAGAAATAGAGAGAGAAAAAGCGCGCGAGAGAGAAAAAGAGAGAATTACTCTGTTCAAGAGAGAGAGTATTGCTCTGTTAAAGAAATAGATAGAGAAATAGAGAGAGAGAAACCAAGAGAGAGAAAGCGAGAGAGAGAAAAAGAGAATCATTCTGTTAACTATAACTCTGTTCAAGAGAGAGAGTATCGCTCTGTTAAAGAGAGAGTAAATGAGAGAGAGTATCGCTCTGTTAAAGAGAGAGTAAATGAGAGAGAGCATCGCTCTGTTAAAGAGAGAGTACATGAGAGACAGCATCGCTCTGTTAAAGAGAGAGTAAATGAGAGAGAGTATCGCTCTGTTAAAGAGAGAGTACATGAGAGACAGCATCGCTCTGTTAAAGAGAGAGTAAATGAGAGAGAGTATCGCTCTGTTAAAGAGAGAGTAAAAGAGAGATTATCGCTCTGCTAACAAGAGAGTAAAAGAAAGAGAGTATCACTCTGGTAACAAGAAAGTAAAAGAAAGAGAGTATCGCTCTGTTAATAAGAGAGTAAAAAAGAGAGAGATTCTCTCTTTTATTCTCTTGTTAACAGAGCGATAATCTCTCTCTCTTTTACAGCAGACTGATACTCTCTTTCTTTTACTCTCTTCACTGTCAGAAAAAATGTGCAAAAATTGTACCTTTAGGGGTACAACAGCTTGTCACTGGGGCAGTACCCTCAAAGGTACACCCACTGTACCCTTTAACATGGGTACAAATTGGTACCTTTGTAGATTGTACCTTTCAAAGGCAAATATGTACCTTTGGTGACTAGATTGGACCTCAGTGCTATTGTACCATATTGTACGCTTAAAAAATGGTGCAAATCTGGCCATTTAAGGGTACTGCCCCAGTGACAAGCCCTTTGTACCCCATGATGGCAAATTTGTACTCAACACAGCATATTACAAATGCTGTTCCGTTAAATTTATTTAATTATGCATTCATTTAATGTGTACTTTTTCAGACAGTATTACAATAGCCAAACTGCAGTTTAAAGAACCAGGCTAAACAACCAGTTCCAAAAAAACTACTCAACATGTTTTATATCACTCTGTACTAGACTCTAAAAACACCCCATTTAATTTAGGGTGACATGCCACGTAAAACATAAATATATAGAAAACATATATAAAACAACATAATAATAAAATATAACAAAAAGGGGGATTCGGGGGAAGGGATACATGATAAAACTCACAACCTTTGCATAAATAAAAAAAGAGAAGCGCTCAACCTGTGAACGAACAATAGCATAATAGCTTGCTCTATGGCTAGTTACCACCCAAGAAGCAGCCTCTTTTTGCTCAAAATGTGCCTTTCACAGAGAAGAACTTTCCTGAAGCATATCAGTCTGATCCTGACTTCACAGTACAGTCCAGCCCCGAAATACCAGGCAATCCCTCTCTGAACGAGAGAAACAGCAAAACCCCAGACATACGTTTCGGCCTATTGTGGGCCTCGTCAGTGAGGTGCAGCCATATCCCTCTAGGCACACTGAGCAACGGGTCCACGTCTGGATTCCCGCATCACACTTAGGGAGACTTCCCAAAATGTCATAATTTGCATAAATAAAAAGAGAGAAGCGCTCAACCTGGGAACGAACAATAGCATAATAGCTTGCTCTATGGCTAGTTACCACCCAAGAAGCAGCCTCTTTTTGCTCAAAATGTGCCTTTCACAGAGAAGAACTTTCCTGAAGCATATCAGTCTGATCCTGACTTCACAGTACAGTCCAGCCCCGAAATACCAGGCAATCCCTCTCTGAACGAGAGAAACAGCAAAACCCCAGACATACGTTTCGGCCTATTGTGGGCCTCGTCAGTGAGGTGCAGCCATATCCCTCTAGGCACACTGAGCAACGGGTCCACGTCTGGATTCCCGCATCACACTTAGGGAGACTTCCCAAAATATCATAATTTGCATAAATAAAAAGAGAGAAGCGCTCAACCTGGGAACGAACAATAGCATAATAGCTTGCTCTATGGCTAGTTACCACCCAAGAAGCACCCAAGAAGTCTCCCTAAGTGTGATGCGGGAATCCAGACGTGGACCCGTTGCTCAGTGTGCCTAGAGGGATATGGCTGCACCTCACTGACGAGGCCCACAATAGGCCGAAACGTACGTCTGGGGTTTTGCTGTTTCTCTTGTTCAGAGAGGGATTGCCTGGTATTTCGGGGCTGGACTGTACTGTGAAGTCAGGATCAGACTGATATGCTTCAGGAAAGTTCTTCTCTGTGAAAGGCACATATTGAGCAAAAAGAGGCTGCTTCTAGGGTGGTAACTAGCCATAGAACAAGCTATTATGCTATTGTTCGTTCTCAGGTTGAGCGCTTCTCTTTTTTATTTATGCAAATTATGACACTTGGGGAAGTCTCCCTAAGTGTGATGTGGGAATCCAGACGTGGACACGTTGCTCAGTGTGCCTAGAGGGATATGGCTGCACCTCACTGACGAGGCCCACAATAGGCCGAAACGTACGTCTGGGGTTTTGCTGTTTCTCTTGTTCAGAGAGGGATTGCCTGGTATTTCGGGGCTGGACTGTTAACAAGAGAATAAAAGAGAGAGAGAGTATTGCTCTTTTAATGAGAGACTAAAAGAGAGAGTATCGCTCTGTTAACAAGAGAATAAAAGAGAGAATCGCTCTGTTAACAAGAGAATAAAAACAGAATTTATGTTTACCTGATAAATTACTTTCTCCAACGGTGTGTCCGGTCCACGGCGTCATCCTTACTTGTGGGATATTCTCTTCCCCAACAGGAAATGGCAAAGAGCCCAGCAAAGCTGGTCACATGATCCCTCCTAGGCTCCGCCTACCCCAGTCATTCTACCGACGTTAAGGAGGAATATTTGCATAGGAGAAACCATATGATACCGTGGTGACTGTAGTTAAAGAAAATAAATCATCAGACCTGATTAAAAAACCAGGGCGGGCCGTGGACCGGACACACCGTTGGAGAAAGTAATTTATCAGGTAAACATAAATTCTGTTTTCTCCAACATAGGTGTGTCCGGTCCACGGCGTCATCCTTACTTGTGGGAACCAATACCAAAGCTTTAGGACACGGATGAAGGGAGGGAGCAAATCAGGTCACCTAAATGGAAGGCACCACGGCTTGCAAAACCTTTCTCCCAAAAATAGCCTCAGAAGAAGCAAAAGTATCAAACTTGTAAAATTTGGTAAAAGTGTGCAGTGAAGACCAAGTCGCTGCCCTACATATCTGATCAACAGAAGCCTCGTTCTTGAAGGCCCATGTGGAAGCCACAGCCCTAGTGGAATGAGCTGTGATTCTTTCAGGAGGCTGCCGTCCGGCAGTCTCGTAAGCCAATCTGATGATGCTTTTAATCCAAAAAGAGAGAGAGGTAGAAGTTGCTTTTTGACCTCTCCTTTTACCAGAATAAACAACAAACAAGGAAGATGTTTGTCTAAAATCCTTTGTAGCATCTAAATAGAATTTTAGAGCGCGAACAACATCCAAATTGTGCAACAAACGTTCCTTCTTCGAAACTGGTTTCGGACACAAAGAAGGTACGACTATCTCCTGGTTAATGTTTTTGTTAGAAACAACTTTTGGAAGAAAACCAGGTTTAGTACGTAAAACCACCTTATCTGCATGGAACACCAGATAAGGAGGAGAACACTGCAGAGCAGATAATTCTGAAACTCTTCTAGCAGAAGAAATTGCAACCAAAAACAAAACTTTCCAAGATAATAACTTAATATCAACGGAATGTAAGGGTTCAAACGGAACCCCCTGAAGAACTGAAAGAACCAAGTTGAGACTCCAAGGAGGAGTCAAAGGTTTGTAAACAGGCTTGATTCTAACCAGAGCCTGAACAAAGGCTTGAACATCTGGCACAGCTGCCAGTTTTTTGTGAAGTAACACAGACAAGGCAGAAATCTGTCCCTTCAAGGAACTTGCAGATAATCCTTTCTCCAATCCTTCTTGAAGAAAGGATAGAATCTTAGGAATCTTTACCTTGTCCCAAGGGAATCCTTTAGATTCACACCAACAGATATATTTTTTCCATATTTTGTGGTAAATTTTTCTAGTTACAGGCTTTCTGGCCTGAACAAGAGTATCAATAACAGAATCTGAGAACCCTCGTTTTGATAAGATCAAGCGTTCAATCTCCAAGCAGTCAGCTGGAGTGAGACCAGATTCGGATGTTCGAACGGACCTTGAACAAGAAGGTCTCGTCTTAAAGGTAGCTTCCATGGTGGAGCCGATGACATATTCACCAGATCTGCATACCAAGTCCTGCGTGGCCACGCAGGAGCTATCAAGATCACCGACGCCCTCTCCTGATTGATCCTGGCTACCAGCCTGGGGATGAGAGGAAACGGCGGGAATACATAAGCTAGTTTGAAGGTCCAAGGTGCTACTAGTGCATCTACTAGAGTCGCCTTGGGATCCCTGGATCTGGACCCGTAGCAAGGAACCTTGAAGTTCTGACGAGAGGCCATCAGATCCATGTCTGGAATGCCCCACAGTTGAGTAATTTGGGCAAAGATTTCCGGATGGAGTTCCCACTCCCCCGGATGTAATGTCTGACGACTCAGAAAATCCGCTTCCCAATTTTCCACTCCTGGGATGTGGATTGCAGACAGGTGGCAGGAGTGAGTCTCCGCCCATTGAATGATTTTGGTCACTTCTTCCATCGCCAGGGAACTCCTTGTTCCCCCCTGATGGTTTATGTACGCAACAGTCGTCATGTTGTCTGATTGAAACCGTATGAACTTGGCCTTTGCTAGCTGAGGCCAAGCCTTGAGAGCATTGAATATCGCTCTCAGTTCCAGAATATTTATCGGTAGAAGAGATTCTTCCCGAGACCAAAGACCCTGAGCTTTCAGGGATCCCCAGACCGCGCCCCAGCCCATCAGACTGGCGTCGGTCGTGACAATGACCCACTCTGGTCTGCGGAAGGTCATCCCTTGTGACAGGTTGTCCAGGGACAGCCACCAACGGAGTGAGTCTCTGGTCCTCTGATTTACTTGTATCTTCGGAGACAAGTCTGTATAGTCCCCATTCCACTGACTGAGCATGCACAGTTGTAATGGTCTTAGATGAATGCGCGCAAAAGAAACTATGTCCATTGCCGCTACCATCAAACCTATTACTTCCATGCACTGCGCTATGGAAGGAAGAGGAACGGAATGAAGTGTTTGACAAGAGTTTAGAAGTTTTGTTTTTCTGGCCTCTGTCAGAAAAATCCTCATTTCTAAGGAGTCTATTATTGTTCCCAAGAAGGGAACCCTTGTCGACGGAGATAGAGAACTCTTTTCCACGTTCACTTTCCATCCGTGAGATCTGAGAAAGGCCAGGACTATGTCCGTGTGAGCCTTTGCTTGAGGAAGGGACGACGCTTGAATCAGAATGTCGTCCAAGTAAGGTACTACTGCAATGCCCCTTGGTCTTAGCACCGCTAGAAGGGACCCTAGTACCTTTGTGAAAATCCTTGGAGCAGTGGCTAATCCGAAAGGAAGCGCCACAAACTGGTAATGCTTGTCCAGGAATGCGAACCTTAGGAACCGATGATGTTCCTTGTGGATAGGAATATGTAGATACGCATCCTTTAAATCCACCGTGGTCATGAATTGACCTTCCTGGATGGAAGGAAGAATTGTTCGAATGGTTTCCATTTTGAACGATGGAACCTTGAGAAACTTGTTTAAGATCTTGAGATCTAAGATTGGTCTGAACGTTCCCTCTTTTTTGGGAACTATGAACAGATTGGAGTAGAACCCCATCCCTTGTTCTCCTAATGGAACAGGATGAATCACTCCCATTTTTAACAGGTCTTCTACACAATGTAAGAATGCCTGTCTCTTTATGTGGTCTGAAGACAATTGAGACCTGTGGAACCTCCCCCTTGGGGGAAGCCCCTTGAATTCCAGAAGATAACCTTGGGACACTATTTCTAGTGCCCAAGGATCCAGAACATCTCTTGCCCAAGCCTGAGCAAAGAGAGAGAGTCTGCCCCCCACCAGATCCGGTCCCGGATCGGGGGCCAACATTTCATGCTGTCTTGGTAGCAGTGGCAGGTTTCTTGGCCTGCTTTCCCTTGTTCCAGCCTTGCATTGGTCTCCAGGCTGGCTTGGCTTGAGAAGTATTACCCTCTTGCTTAGAGGACGTAGCACTTGGGGCTGGTCCGTTTCTACGAAAGGGACGAAAATTAGGTTTATTTTTGGCCTTGAAAGACCTATCCTGAGGAAGGGCGTGGCCCTTACCCCCAGTGATATCAGAGATAATCTCTTTCAAGTCAGGGCCAAACAGCGTTTTCCCCTTGAAAGGAATGTTAAGGAGTTTGTTCTTGGAAGACGCATCCGCTGACCAAGATTTCAACCAAAGCGCTCTACGCGCCACAATAGCAAACCCAGAATTCTTCGCCGCTAACCTAGCCAATTGCAAAGTGGCGTCTAGGGTGAAAGAATTAGCCAATTTGAGAGCACGGATTCTGTCCATAATCTCCTCATAAGGAGGAGAATCACTATCGATCGCCTTTACTAGCTCATCGAACCAGAAACACGCGGCTGTAGTGACAGGGACAATGCATGAAATTGGTTGTAGAAGGTAACCTTGCTGAACAAACATCTTTTTAAGCAAACCTTCTAATTTTTTATCCATAGGATCTTTGAAAGCACAACTATCTTCTATGGGTATAGTGGTGCGTTTGTTTAAAGTAGAAACCGCTCCCTCGACCTTGGGGACAGTCTGCCATAAGTCCTTTCTAGGGTCGACCATAGGAAACAATTTTTTAAATATGGGGGGAGGGACGAAAGGTATACCGGGCCTTTCCCATTCTTTATTTACAATGTCCGCCACCCGCTTGGGTATAGGAAAAGCTTCTGGGAGCCCCGGGACCTCTAAGAACTTGTCCATTTTACATAGTCTCTCTGGGATGATCAAATTCTCACAATCATCCAGAGTGGATAATACCTCCTTAAGCAGAGCGCGGAGATGTTCCAACTTAAATTTAAATGTAATCACATCGGGTTCAGCTTGTTGAGAAATTTTCCCTGAATCTGAAATTTCTCCCTCAGACAAAACCTCCCTGGCCCCCTCAGACTGGTGTAGGGGCATTTCAGAACCATTATCATCAGCGTCCTCATGCTCTTCAGTATCTAAAACAGAGCAGTCGCGCTTACGCTGATAAGTGGGCATTTTGGCTAAAATGTTTTTGATAGAATTATCCATTACAGCCGTTAATTGTTGCATAGTAAGGAGTATTGGCGCGCTAGATGTACTAGGGGCCTCCTGAGTGGGCAAGACTCGTGTAGACGAAGGAGGGAATGATGCAGTACCATGCTTACTCCCCTCACTTGAGGAATCATCTTGGGCATCATTTTCAGTGTCACATAAATCACATTTATTTAAATGAGAAGGAACCTTGGCTTCCCCACATTCAGAACACAGTCTATCTGGTAGTTCAGACATGTTAAACAGGCATAAACTTGATAACAAAGTACAAAAAACGTTTTAAAATAAAACCGTTACTGTCACTTTAAATTTTAAACTGAACACACTTTATTACTGCAATTGCGAAAAAGTATGAAGGAATTGTTCAAAATTCACCAAATTTTCACCACAGTGTCTTAAAGCCTTAAAAGTATTGCACACCAAATTTGGAAGCTTTAACCCTTAAAATAACGGAACCGGAGCCGTTTTTAACTTTAACCCCTTTACAGTCCCTGGTATCTGCTTTGCTGAGACCCAACCAAGCCCAAAGGGGAATACGATACCAAATGACGCCTTCAGAAAGTCTTTTCTATGTATCAGAGCTCCTCACACATGCAACTGCATGTCATGCTTCTCAAAAACAAGTGCGCAATACCGGCGCGAAAATGAGGCTCTGCCTATGATTAGGGAAAGCCCCTAGAGAATAAGGTGTCTAAAACAGTGGCTGCCGATATTATTTAACAAAAATACCCAGATTAAATGATTCCTCAAGGCTAAATATGTGTAATATATGAATCGATTTAGCCCAGAAAATGTCCACAGTCTTAATAAGCCCTTGTGAAGCCCTTATTTACTGTCTGAATAAAAATGGCTTACCGGATCCCATAGGGAAAATGACAGCTTCCAGCATTACATCGTCTTGTTAGAATGTGTCATACCTCAAGCAGCAAAAGACTGCTCACTGTTCCCCCAACTGAAGTTAATTTCTCTCAACAGTCCTGTGTGGAACAGCCATGGATTTTAGTAACGGTTGCTAAAATCATTTTCCTCATACAAACAGAAATCTTCATCTCTTTTCTGTTTCAGAGTAAATAGTACATACCAGCACTATTTTAAAATAACAAACTCTTGATTGAATAATAAAAACTACAGTTAAACACTAAAAAACTCTAAGCCATCTCCGTGGAGATGTTGCCTGTACAACGGCAAAGAGAATGACTGGGGTAGGCGGAGCCTAGGAGGGATCATGTGACCAGCTTTGCTGGGCTCTTTGCCATTTCCTGTTGGGGAAGAGAATATCCCACAAGTAAGGATGACGCCGTGGACCGGACACACCTATGTTGGAGAAAGAGAGAGAGTATCGCTCTGTTAACAAGAGAATAAAAGAGAGAGAGTATCGCTCTGTTAATAAGAGAGTAAAAGAGAGAGAGAGAATCACTGTGTAGGTTAGAGGCATTGTGGGTGGCATCAGTGTGCCCCTTGTGTCATGGTTGGTGAAGGTATACAGGAGGGGGGAGTGTAGGTTAGAGGCATTGTGGATGGCAGCAGTGTGCCCCCTGTGTCATGGTTGGTTGCAGGTTTTCAGGAGGGGCGAGTGTAGGTTAGAGGCATTGTGGGTGGCATCATTAGTGTGCCCCCTGTGTCAGCATTGGTGCCGGTATACAGGAGGGGCGAGTGTAGGTTAGAGGCATTGTGGGTGGCATCATTAGTGTGCCCCCTGTGTCAGCGTTGGTGCCGGTATACAGGAGGTGCAAGTGTAGGTTAGAGGCGTGTGGGTGGCATCAGTGTGCCCCCTGTGTCATGGTTGGTGCAGGTATACAGGAGGCGAGATTGTAGGTTAGAGGCATTGTGGATGGCATCAGTGTGCCCCCTGTGTCATGGCTGGTGCAGGTATACAGGAGGGGCGAGTGTAGGTTAGAGGCATTGTGGGTGGCATCAGTGTGCCCCTTCTGTCATGGTTGGTGCAGGTATACAGGAGGGGCGAGTGTAGGTTAGAGGCATTGTGGGTGGCATCAGTGTGCCCCCTGTGTCATGGTTGGTCCAGGTATACAGGAGGGGCGAGTGTAGGTTAGAGGCATTGTGGGTGGCATCAGTGTGCCCCCTGTGTCATGGTTGGTGCAAGTATACAGGAGGGGCGAGTGTAGGTTAGAGGCATTGTGGGTGGCATCAGTGTGCCCCCTGTGTCATGGTTGGTCCAGGCATACGGAAGGGGCGAGTGTAGGTTAGAGGCATTGTGGGTGGCATCATTGTGCCTCCTGTGTCATGGTTGGTGCAGGCATACAGGAGGGGCGAGTGTAGGTTAGAGGCATTGTGGGTGGCATCAGTGTGCCCCCTGTGTCATGGTTGGTGCAAGTATACAGGAGGGGCGAGTGTAGGTTAGAGGCATTGTGGGTGGCATCAGTGTGCCCCCTGTGTCATGGTTGGTGCAGGCATACAGGAGGGGCGAGTGTAGGTTAGAGGCATTGTGGGTGGCATCAGTGTGCCCCCTGTGTCATGGTTGGTGCAGGTATACAGGAGAGGACGAGTGTAGGTTAAGGACATTGTGAGTGGCATCAGTGTTCCCCCTGTGTCATGGTTGGTGCAGGTATACAGGAGGGGCGAGTGTAGGTTAGAGGCATTCTGGGTGGCATTAGTGTGCCCCCTGTGTCATGGTTGGTGCAGTTATACAGGAGAGGACGAGTGTAGGTTAAGGGCATTGTGGGTGGCATCAGTGTTCCCCCTGTGTCATGGTTGGTGCAGGTATACAGTAGAGGATGAGTGTAGGTTAAGGGCATTGTGGGTGGCATCAGTGTGCCCCCTGTGTCATGATTGGTGCCGGTATACAGGAGGGGTGAGTGTAGGTTAAGGGCATTTTGGATGGCATTAGTGTGCCCCCTGTGTCATGGTTGGTGCAGTTATACGGGAGGGTATACAGGAGGGGCGAGTGTAGGTTAAAGGCATTGTGGGTGGCATCAGTGTGCCCCCTGTGTCATGGTTGGTGCAGGTATATGGGAGGGGCAGTGTAGGTTAGAGGCATTGTGGGTGGCATCAGTGTGCCTCCTGTGTCATGGTTGGTGCAGGTATACAGGAGGGGCGAGTGTAGGCTAGAGGCATTGTGGATGGCATCAGTGTGCCCCCTGTGTCATGGTTGGTGCAAGTATACGGGAGGGGCGAGTGTAGGTTAGAGGCATTGTGGGTGGCATCAGTGTGCCCCCTGTGTCATGGCTGGTGCAAGTATATGGGAGGGGCGAGTGTAGATTAGAGGCATTGTGGGTGGCATCAGTGTGCCCCTTCTGTCATGGTTGGTGCAGGTATACAGGAGGGGCAAGTGTAGGTTAGAGGCATTGTGGGTGGCATCAGTGTGCCCCCTGTGTCATGGTTGGTCCAGGTATACAGGAGGGGCGAGTGTAGGTTAGAGGCATTGTGGGTGGCATCAGTGTGCCCCCTGTGTCATGGTTGGTACAAGTATACAGGAGGGGCAAGTGTAGGTTAGAGGCATTGTGGGTGGCATCAGTGTGCCCTGTGTCATGTTTGGTGCAGGTATACAGGAGGGGCGAGTTTAGGTTAGAGGCATTGTGGGTGACATCAGTGTGCCCCCTGTGTCATGGTTGGTCCAGGCATACGGGAGGGGCGAGTGTAGGTTAGAGGCATTGTGGGTGGCATCATTGTGCCTCCTGTGTCATGGTTGGTGCAGGCATACAGGAGGGGCGAGTGTAGGTTAGAGGCATTGTGGGTGGCATCAGTGTGCCCCCTGTGTCATGGTTGGTGCAAGTATACAGGAGGGGCGAGTGTAGGTTAGAGGCATTGTGGGTGGCATCAGTGTGCCCCCTGTGTCATGGTTGGTGCAGGTATACAGGAGGGGCGAGTGTAGGTTAGAGGCATTGTGGGTGGCATCAGTGTGCCCCCTGTGTCATGGTTGGTGCAGGTATACAGGAGAGGACGAGTGTAGGTTAAGGACATTGTGAGTGGCATCAGTGTTCCCCCTGTGTCATGGTTGGTGCAGGTATACAGGAGGGGCGAGTGTAGGTTAGAGGCATTCTGGGTGGCATTAGTGTGCCCCCTGTGTCATGGTTGGTGCAGTTATACAGGAGAGGACGAGTGTAGGTTAAGGGCATTGTGGGTGGTATCAGTGTTCCCCCTGTGTCATGGTTGGTGCAGGTATACAGTAGAGGATGAGTGTAGGTTAAGGGCATTGTGGGTGGCATCAGTGTGCCCCCTGTGTCATGGTTGGTGCCGGTATACAGGAGGGGTGAGTGTAGGTTAAGGGCATTGTGGATGGCATTAGTGTGCCCCCTGTGTCATGGTTGGTGCAGTTATACGGGAGGGTATACAGGAGGGGCGAGTGTAGGTTAAAGGCATTGTGGGTGGCATCAGTGTGCCCCCTGTGTCATGGTTGGTGCAGGTATACGGGAGGGGCAGTGTAGGTTAGAGGCATTGTGGGTGGCATCAGTGTGCCCCCTGTGTCATGGTTGGTGCAGGTATACAGGAGGGGCGAGTGTAGGCTAGAGGCATTGTGGATGGCATCAGTGTGCCCCCTGTGTCATGGTTGGTGCAAGTATACGGGAGGGGCGAGTGTAGGTTAGAGGCATTGTGGGTGGCATCAGTGTGCCCCCTGTGTCATGGTTGGTGCAGGTATACGGGAGGGGCGAGTGTAGGTTAGAGGAATTGTGGGTGGCATCAGTGTGCCCCCTATGTCATGGTTGGTGCTGGTATACGGGAGGGTATACAGGAGGGGCGAGTGTAGGTTAAAGGCATTGTGAGTGGCATCAGTGTGCCCCCTGTGTCATGGTTGGTGCAGGTATACAGGAGGGGCAAGTGTAGGTTAGAGGCATTGTGGGTGGCATCAGTGTGCCCCTTGTGTCATGGTTGGTGCAGGTATACAGGAGGGGTGAGTGTAGGTTAGAGGAATTGTGGGTGGCATCAGTGTGCCCCCTGTGTCATGGTTGGTGAAGGTATACAGGAGGGGCGAGTGTAGGCTAGAGGCATTGTGGGTGGCATCAGTGTGCCCCCTGTGTCATGGTTGGTACAGTTATACAGAAGGGACAAGTGTAGGTTAGACGCATTGTGGGCGGCGTCAGTGTTCCTCCTGTGTCATGGTTGGTGCAGGTATACAGGAGGGGCAAGTGTAGGTTAAGGGCATTGTGGGTGGCATCAGTGTGCCCCTTGTGTCATGGTTGGTGCAGGTATACAGGAGGGGCGAGTGTAGGTTACTGTGTGTATGTATTATGTATGTATGTATATATGTATATGTGTATATATATATATATATATATATATATATATTATATATATAATATATATGTTTGTGTGTGTGTGTATGTATATATATATATATATATAATTTTTTTGGCGCCGTTTGGTAAGAGTTATGTTTATTTGATTAGTAATATAAATGATGTGTGTTTTCTCATTTCTGTATGCTGACGAAGGGGACTAGATCCCCAAAAACGTTACATTAAAGTATTTTAACTTATTTGTAAGAAGACCTGTGAGTGCAATCCTTATTTTGTGTATATATATATATATATATACAAATCCTAGTCACCAAGCACTCACGTTCAAAGTTTTAATGCCCAGGTGCGGTACATGTGTACATACAATAACAATAAATTGAGACCGCACTCATAGGACTTGACAACAAACACCTCAGTGGTATTTAATGAGCTGTAACGTTTCGGGGTCTCCCCCTTTGTCAAACATGAATAAACAATACAAAGCACCCCTCTATATAAACTCTCTTACCCACATGTGAATGTCCAGATCTGCCTGCGGTGAACTTCCGACAGCGTCTACCAAGCGCAACTGCGCTTACGCCAGGCGGCACTAAGGAAGCCCCACCAGGCCAACTGAAAAAGCAAACTAGAACATAGATACCGTAACTAAGTAACGGTTGTATACATATATACATAATACATAATACAGAACAGCCTAGCGTGCTAATCTACTGTATACCCCAAACTCTTGAATAATATTCACATCATCGATCCTATGTATGTACAATAAGGACCTATATTGCTGCTTGATTTTTGACATAATAATTGCGTAATACTCGCACAGTAAATATGGGGCAAAAGATAATGAAAACTAACAGGTTGAGGTGCATACACTTCATATCACATATCTGTTAACCCTGCACGGAAGCCTAAATAAAGCATAAGGTGAAATATAAAATATAGATTGCAAACCAGCACTATTCATAACTTGACAATTCATCAAACTGATGCTCCCCGTATGTTATTCAGCAACCCAGACCTGTAAATCCTTATTTGATCCACAGCACACTGAACAAATGCAAATTATAGGGAAATCTCTGCATGATCAATATTATGAAACATTTTTGGAAGATATTTTTGACCACTTAAGAATGACATGTTAAGAAAAGAGTAAGACAGGTTATGTACAAGTTGTTGTTACCAACCAGATTTTAACTGTATGCTCATAGGAAACACTGTAAATCAAAATAAATGTTAAGTCCTTTAGGGGTCAGAGTGTCCAGGGTGTGAATCCATCTAGACTCCTTGTAATAACACCCTACCCCTGTCACCCCCTCTTGGTAAGGGGGGTACATGATCTATGATCACATATTTTAAATCCTTCACGGTGTGCTTGTACTTGCAAAGTGCCTAGCAACAGGTTGTTCAGAATCTCCACTTTTGATTGCAGCTCTGATGGCCGCCCTGTGGTTGGCCATCCTGGTACGTAGATCGCCAGTTGTTTTTCCGACATAAAATCTTCCACAAATACAATGTAGAAGATAAATTATAAAGGTGGTAGTACATGTGACCCGATATTTGATTTTAAATCTTTTGTTGGTCCATGGATGTGTGAATTCGGTGCACTGGGTTAATGCACTACAAGTAGTGGACCCCAGACATTTGAAACATATCAATTTCTTGCCTTGATTGAGCCATGTTGAACTTGTATATGCCTGTGCCATATCTGGTCTCATCAGCATATCTCTTAGGGATTTCCCCCTTCGATAACTTATTCTTGGCGGTCTGGTATTCTGGAGAGGTAATGCTTTGTCACTTGAGATAATTTTCCAATGGTCATCAAGTATGTTCCTGTACGACCTTTTGTCAGGGCTATATTCTGTGACAAATGTTAAACGATTCACATCTTGATTTTATATATATACACTGTATTTATATACATGTGTGTGTATATATATATAAAAATATTTAGGTGTGTGTGTGTATATATATATTTATGTATATGTGTGTATAATATATATATAGTGTGTGTGTGTATATATATATTTATGTATATGTCTGTATAATATATATATAGTGTGTGTGTGTATATATATATATATATATATATATATATAGTGGGTGTGTGTGTATGTATTTACTTATATGTGTGTGTATATATAGTTGTTCTCATAAGTTTACATACCCTGGCAGAATTTATGATTTCTTGGCCATTTTTCAGACAATATGAAAAGACCAACTAAAATTTCAGCCACAACTGCCAGGAAAATTGTTCGGGATGCAAAGACAAACCCACAAATAACTTCAGGTGAAATACAGGACGTGGTGTGGCTGTTTCAAGAAGCACAATAAGGAGGCACTTGAAGAAAGATGGGCTGCATGGTTGAGTCACCAGAAGAAAGCCATTACTACGCAAATGCCACAAAGTATCCTGCTTACAATACGCCAAACAGCACAGAGACAAGCCTCAAACCTTCTGGCACAAAGTCATTTGGAGTGATGAGACCAAAATTGAGCTTTTTGGAAACAGCCATAAACGCTACATTAGGAGAGGAGTCAACAAGGCCACACCATTCCTACTGTGAAACACGGAGGTGGATCGCTGATGTTTTGGGGATGTGTGAGCTACAAAAGCACAGGAAATTTGGTTATAATTGATGACAAGATGAATGCAGTATGTTATCAAACAGAACGTCTCATTTTCCACTTCTTGATTAGAGTTTGAACACTGCTGATTTGCATTCTCAATTCATTGCATATCTTTTAATATCCCATTCCTGTTTTATACAGTTCAACTACCTTTTTCCCACAGATCGTTTGACAATTCTTTTGCTTTCCCCATGACTCAGAATCCAGAATCGTCAGTGCAGCACTGGATGAAAGATGCAAGGGTCTGTCAGGAGTCCAGAAACTCATTGACCTTTTATACACACATACTAATTACAAGCAAACAGATCACAGGTGAGGATGGTTACCTTTAATAGCCATTCAAACCCCTTGGTGTTAACTTGTGTGCATGTTATCAGGCCAAAATCACCAGGGCATGTAAACTTTTGGTCAGGGTCATTTGGGTAGTTTCTGTTGTCATTATGATTTGAAAAGAGTAAACATGGTTGATTGATAATAAATGGCTTCAGCCAAACACTAACCATGAGTGAAAGAAAAGTTTTTGTGTTATCATTCATATTGTCTGAAAAATGGCCAAGAAATCATAAATTCTGCCAGGGTATGTAAACTTATGTGGACAACTGTATATATATATATATTTATTTATATGTGTGTGTATATATATATATCTCAATAATAAATCAAGAAGAGGTAGAGGTTACGATAAAACCCCCATCAAAGACTGGGAATTCAGCATTCTTTTAGATATAGAAAAATTAACAACACAAATAATGAATGAAAAAAAGAGGTATTTTTTATTCTTTTTAAGAATCTCTCTAATTCCACTCCAAAGTTAGGGGCTATCCAAAACGTATATTAAGGAGTGCCAACAATGAGGTAAGAAATACAGGTAGAGAAACTCTTCCCTAAAGAAAAAGAAAATAGTAGTGCTATCAGGTTAGTGACAAAATACAATTGCCACTGGAGTGGAATTAGAGAGATTCTTAAAAATGATGAGAATGTAGCGAAGGAAGTTGGAATAATTCCAACTCTAACAGCAAAAAGAGCCCCAAATTTAAAAGACAAAATTGTGAGAAGTAGATTTATTACCCCACAAAAGAACTGGCTGTCAAGCCAAAAATTGATAGGAAACTTTCCATGTAAAAAATGTGTTGCTTGCAAATTCATGGTAAGAACAAAAGTCTTTTCGGCTTGTACTGAAAAGGTCTATAAATTGAGGTATTTCTTCAACTGTAATACAGAGGGCGTAGTTTATCTACTTAGTTGCAATTGTCCCAGTTTTTATGTTGGGAAAACTAAGAGATCGTTAAAAGACAGGATCCTTGAACACAGAGACAACATTAAGAATAAAATACAAAATAGCAGTGTGGCAAGACATTTTGAATGTTGTCACAGTAGCAGCCCAGACTGCATGAGGGTGACAGGCATAGATAGAGGCATAACAAATGTCAGAGGTGGCAATAATGATAAAGTCTTACTCCAGAAGGAGTGCAAATGGATATTTAGCCTTTCTACTATTGGTCCCAATGGGATGAATGAGAGACTTGATATGGCATGTTTTCTATAAAATATCTATTTGAAACTGACTTCAGCCTTTTAAAACTTAAAGGTCATTATAAATTTGATATTTATTATCTGTATTTTATGGATGAATATTAGTTGATCGATAAATACTGTGTATTTCTATTGCAAATCAAAATGTTTCAATCCAAGTTTGAAATTTCACCTCCCAGAAGGGCGGAGTCTGTATAGCTTAAAAATAGCCAAAGGAAACGTCACTTCACAAAGTCCTGAGGAAACCCCGTCTCCCTAGTGACGAGGGGGTGAAACGCGCGTCGGCAATTGGCTGGTCGCTCCATGTGACTTGACACGCTTGCTTGTGGATCGTGTGCGGAAAAGTTTGTGTATACAACAAAACCTGTGAGTCTTAACAAGTCTATTCTCCCGGGTAGATGTCTCAAAGGATATGGACATTATTCTGATGATTCATGCAGCGGATTGTTTGCTCCAACAGCATAAGTTAATTCGCGCCAAGTGGAAAGAGGAGTGGGGAAGCCTGGCAAGCAATCAGGTGTAGTCGACAGAGGGATAATGACACATACACGTTGTATCCTCCTGCATCTTTGCTTTTGTGCTAATACTGTGTTGACTAACTTTGCTTCTACTCCAATCTAAATAACTGTTGGGGACTTACACTAGACGGGTGCAGTTGACAGAGGGATACTTTTACTAATATAAGATATCCTCCTGCATCTTTGTCCGTGTTTTTGCTATTTCTTCATGCTGCAATATTAACATCTATGTGTCATATCCACGTATGCTTTTGATTTAAGATGTTCAACATAACCTACTACAAATTCTACTCTTGGTTATAAAGGACGTTTGATATCTACCTGGTTCTCATTTTTTTATATCATTATAATTGCTGTTTATGTTGGTCTTGATATAACTGAAAATGCTCGCTTGTTCCGCTCTCCACATTATACCCTATATATGTGTAGATTCTTTGAATGTAGGCTATGTTACGTTAAGCCTTGATTGAATATACTAATGTATGGTATTTATTTTTACCCTCATTAAGGATATGGATGTCCATGCACATATGTATTATTTTACATGCTCAGTTGCATTAAAACCTGTTTAGGTCTGCACATATTCTGTGAAATTACATTTTTGTGCTGGGACACCTTATGATCCACAGTTCATCACCATATATTTGGGTACATCTACTACAATATACATAAATGCGTGTCTTTTCACATGGACCGGTCCTAATTTATTTTTGTTAATATGTATATATTGGATACTATATATTTCTTTATTTTAACATAGTATTTACAACATCCATATGGTTTTGGATGCTGTGTTATTATGGGCCTGAGCCTAGCACGGTGTGAGAATAAAAATACCTCTTTTTTCATTCATTATTTGTGTTGTTAATTTTTCTATATCTAAAGGAGTGCTGAATTCCCAGTCTTTGATGGGGGTTTTATCGTAACCTCTACCTCTTCTCGATTCATTGTTGATAAATATTTAATGGGTCTGCGCCATATTTACTAAATTTCCATCTTCTCACTAAATTTGTGTATGAGTTGGGTTTGTATGTATATTTAAGGAAAACCTTTTATACCTTTACAACACTATAGAAATTATAGCAGTGTTTCCATCCCCTTTCTTTATAATTATATACAGTATATATATTTTTAAAAATTGTTTTTAATTATTTATAATCCAGTTCAGAGTACAATTCAAAAGACAAAAAACAACAACAAAAAGAAAAACACAAAAGAACAATATGTATATGAGGACAACCCGTCCGACATCAAGAGTAGCGTTCTAGCCATGATTTACTTCTTAATACATCCCTAGGCAGTAATTAATAATATTTGTACCTGAATTGGGGAGTTTTTAGCACTTGTAATATACTCATACTAGAGCATATAGCGAGAAAAGAAAAGAAAAAAAGGAGGAAGAAGCAGAAAAAAAAAAACTCTCCCCCCCGCACCTGGACTTCAGCCAGTGTAACTCCAATCCGCCTACAGATCTGGGAATTCTTTATTTGCGATTGCCAACTCTACCGTCTCTGTACCCCGGAAAGGTGAGATTAGCTGCAATTGGGTTTCTTTAGGGAAACTGATAATGACATTCAGCCATTTGACCAAGAAACGTTTAATTTGTGCCTCTGTATTTACTGAGGTGCCCGTCTGCTTCATGATCAATCAATTTTTAAGTTTGTGGCTAAATACTGACGTTAGGGGCCTTAGCGGATTTCCAGTATTTCAAAATCAGTAATCTGTCCACCATTATTACAGTGTTTAATTGCCAAGTGTTTTTATATAAACCTTCTTTGTGCCCATCTATGAAAAAAATGTGTTTGTCCGAGAGAATGAGCTGGATATGATTAATTTTATTTACCCAATAATTGACCTTATGACAGAATTTCTTGACCTTAGGACAGCCACAGAAGCAGCGTTTCAAATCTGTGTTGGGTACTTTACATTTCTGACATAGAGCACCTGAATTGTCCCATTTCGCATTCATACTTGGTGTAATATACGTTCTATTTATAATTTTGGTGTGGGATTCTTTCCAAGAGGTAGAGAGTGTTGATATTTTTTTTTAACGTTGTCACGCCCTTTTGTGCTCATAACTATTTTATATAGAATGGTTATATTGTATCTCCCCGCTTTGAAGAAGTTTATGGCGGGCTCCAGGGTTTCCACGCAAGTTCCTCTACAGGCTCATATGGAAAGTCATGCAGAAAATGTTGCACCTGAAAGAAGGGGAAGAAGTCCTTATTGGAAATCTCGAATTCTTGGGTTAGTTCATGCAGTGATCGACAGGCCCCAGATCCCTTATCTCTCAGCTGATCAAAGTATATTAGGTCCTTTTGCACCCATTTATTAAAATTTTTAGAATTTAAGGCCGGGGTGAAGTTCGGGTGGCCCACTATAGTCATGTACTTTGAAAATTTATGATTGATGTGTAGTTTTTTTGAGTATTTTGTGCCAGGCCTGGATTACGTTATAGATGGCTGGCAACTGTTTGATTTTGGTTGGGCATTTGCCAAGATTACAGTGTAGGAGTGCTTTCAGGGAGTATGGCCAAACTAGGGTTTCTTCCAGTGACAATTCTGCATAATAGTCTGCACCCGTTAGCCAATCTAATGCAATTTTTGACACACTTACTAAGTTATAGATCTCTGTCTGGGAACGCCAATCCGCCATCAGGTCTGGGAAGTGAAAGTTTATTAAATGCAATGGACTTCCTTCCCCCCCCCCCCCAAATAAATTGTACAAATATCTGATTAAGTGATTTTAGATCTGTTTTATTACAATTGGCATATTTTGCATTAAGTAAAGAAGCTTGGGGAAAATCACCATTTGAATCAGGTTAATTTTGCCAGATAATGTTAAATGAAATTTAGCCCAGGTATCTAGGTCATGTTTGATTTTTTTTAAAGAATTGGTACGTAATTGAGGTCATACCACTCATTACTATTTTTTGACAATGTAATCCCCAGGTAAACAAAGGTGGCGAATCTTTATGTTTGTTTAACCGAAACATTTCTGACTTAAATATGTTTACTTTGTAACCTGAGAATGCACTAAACTCTTGTAATATCTTAATCAATAATGGAATATTTCTGCAAGTATTAGCTATCAGCACTAATAAATCATCAGCATAGAGTAATGTGGTAATCTTTCTATACCAGAGTTTAATCCCCTCAATCTCTTTCCTTATATATATTACTAAAGGTTCTAAGGCCAGATTGAAAAGATAGGGGGAAAGAGGGCAACCCTGTCCAGAGCCTTTAAATAAGGAGAAGTTTGTGGTAAGAGTATTATTAATCAGCACAAAAGTGTTTGAAGTATTATAGATTAATTGTACAAACTTTAGAAAAGCCCCCTTGACACCAAACCTGGGAAGAGCTAAAAACAGGTGATCCCAGGAGATGGAGTCGAAGGC